>NW_007730298.1:32297-162321 GCF_000696425.1 Galeopterus variegatus | reverse complement strand
CTCTAAAACTATTTTACCCGGGGACATAAGTTGCGTGGGTAGTTTAAAATACACACACTCCCATAAGCTTGAAGTCGTGGTGAAGGAATATGCAAAATATTTAATCTTTTCTAATCATTCTTCTTAATTTATCATAATACCTTTGATGGAATGCAAATCTGCACCTTGGAGTTTCTGCTGTTTCTAAAAGATGAACATTGGCAGGTGAACTCTTTTTTTTTAAGAAGAAATATTGCCAACATTGAATAGGAAGCCTAAAAATATTTTTTATATCCATAGTATATATATTAAAGGTGAATGCATTCTTAAATTTCCAGATTGCCCACAATATGTGGGGTGGTCTGATCATAGAAACTTTATTTATTGCCCATTTCCGTACTACTTTAAATGCTCCAAAAATCCCATTTTTAATTTGCACATCCCTTTGTTGTAAATATTTCATCTATGGGAATTAGAATTTCTGAATAGGACAGTGAAGCAGACTTTCCCCTTTTTGCCCTCCCTCTGAATTGTATTTAGTGCTGGAAAAATGCAGTAATTCAAAATATAGCTAACAATTAGTTATTGAGTGCTTTCTATTGAGCAGACACTATTCTACAAATTGAAAATAAAATATTAAATAGGAGGATAAAAAATGTGTATATGCTTATGTATATATATATAAGCAAAGGAGAGAATTTTATAAATGATGTGTGAAATACTAAGAAATAAGGGAAACAGTAAAACAAAACTGTTATAGGAAATATCTTGCAAATAATATCAGTGGTTTCAGATCTAAACTGTCAAGGCTCATGGATTGATGGTCTGACATAAGGCTGTTAACCCAAAATTAAATATAAGCTAAAATTTGAGGCACATATATAATTTAAATTTTTTAGTAACCAGGCTAAAAAGAGAGAGAGAGAGAGAGAGAGAGAGAGAGAAATAGGTGAAATAAACAATCATAATATATTTTATTTAATCCAATATTTCCAAAATATTATCATTTCAGCAAGCCATCAATGTAAAAATTATCAATGAGATTTAAATTCTTTCTTCATACTAAGCATTGACATTCCATTGGTATTTTAATTTCATTGCAGGCTAACCACATTCCAGGTGCTCGGAAGCCATACATGGCTAGTGGTCCCTGTATTGGACAGTGCCTAGCCAATGCCTTGAGTTTTTTCCCATGCCTTCTCCATTTAAAATAAAAGTATAAGTTAATTCATATCTTTTTTTCCTCTGATGCTCTGCAAATAAAAAAATGCAGGGAAAATTCAAAGATGTATACTCATTGTTTTCTTAAGTATTCCAATATAAAAACAAAATATAGGTATTTATTAAAAGAACTTCTTAAGATCTGGCCAGTTAGCTCAGTTGGTTAGAGTATGGAGTTGATAGCTTCAGTGTCAAGGGTTCAGATACCCATACAAGCCAGCCACCAAAAATAAATAAAATAAAATAAAAGGACTATCTAAAAATGTAAAACAAAATGTTCAGAGCTTACTTACAAGAGCATTAAATTTGGGTACTAGGAGTAGATAATAAAATCTCTAATATATTGTCTTTGACAATAATGAGCAAATAATATTTTCTAAGTTTAGAATTTTAAAGAAAAAGCAAACATGTATAAATTAGGGAAAGGCTTCAAAGAAGCCATGATATGCACCTTGAGAGAGAGAGATCCCTTGGCCATCACGAAGGGATGGTTCTTTCTCTTGGAGTAGCTCTACAGCGTAATTTTACCTTATAACTTGACTGTTTTCATTCCAATATCACTCAAATTGAGTCTCAGAAGACAGTTTTTCTTTTCCTCTGGCAGAATTCAGTACTATTTTATGCATAATTTATATTGTGTTATCAGTAGACAGATTTTGAAAGGAAATAGGTTTTTGCAGCTCTTAGTTTCATTTTATTCTTGAGTTCTGATGAGTTTTATAAATTTGTTAGTTAAATATCACAATAAAACCTAGCAATGAAATCTGGAGAATGGAATGAAAGATAGATTTACCTAGTAAATTTATTTCTAATATTTTGTAAAATCGTTTACATATTAAATCATTTAAAAATTTAAAATTTTTACTTTGGAGATACACAAAGATGTGAAAAATATGTAGACTTTGGATCCTGGGTCCCATTTTGATTATGTGTTTCCTCACTGTAAAATAGGAGCAGTGCTACCTACTCTGCAGAACTGTTGAGAAGATTAAGTGAAATAAATAGCATTGTGTGGATATTACAACAGGCTCTTAGCAAGGGTTACTTACCCTTTCTCCCATACCCCAATTACTATTTATTTTTCTGTTTAGAATATCAAGTTCTTTCTTCAATCTGTAAAACAGCAGAAGAAACATTTTTCCTTCTTACTTAAGAAAACCAGTGGGGAAAAAAAACAACTTGATTTTAAAAAATAACACATCAAGAACAAAATCCTACACCTATAATTTGTGTAGGCATATAAGTGTATAAGTGGGATGTGCAAAATAACATAGATTTAGGTTTTTGCATCATGACTGATTACTTGAAATAGTCAAAAAATAAAAAAAAAATTTTAAATGAACACAGTGCTTCTTGCCAGACATTAAACAAAAGATAAACTCACTGAAGAATTAACTCAAAAATCATAAATGAATGATCGTTACGGTTTTAGAATAGCTGATGTGTATTTTTATCAATAAAAGTACAGATTAAATGATCCTTTACATTTATTCTTAGCACATCTCTAATTTATCAGTGATTAAGATAGTTAGGATAGTATTTTAGGTTAGTTAAGATAAAATATTATCTGTCATTTAAACTGTTTAAACCCCCTTCACTAGGACCCTAAATGTCCCAGTAGGACATCTTAGCATAACTAGATGTTTTCCATCTTTTAATTACTGTGACTAATTTTTTGCAGTTCAGTTACAAACCCTTGAAAATAATGAATATAGTGACACATTCTTAATTATAATGGTGCAAATAGCACCACTTTAATACAGTGTGAGGCTTATATTGAAAAGGAGTTTCCCTGGAAATGAAGCTCCTCTGATTGCTTTCCACATCACGTTTTAAACAAACACTGTGGTGCTTTAGCCATGACTTGGTTGCCTAGGATACACAGTTAATGTAGCCCTAAGATGCTGTTACCAGTTAGGCTTTGAGGCCATGTCTGTAAGTGCTTCATCTAGCTGCTTTTAATAGATTAGAAAAACTTAACAGAGACACTTTGGCGATGGGGGTGGTGGTGGTGGTAAATTTTGATTAATGAAGTAATCAGCTGTATTCTTGAGTAGTTACATCGAACATAGTTATTTTCATTTTAGTTTAGGTTAGTTTTCTGTGAGAGAGGCAAAAAGTGACTATTTTTAAAACAAATGCAAAATTGATTCAGTGACCTAATTCTGAAGCACATTCTTAAAGAATATAATTTCTGTTGTTGAAGTACTGGAAAAGGTAACTAGCTAACTCACAGTGAGTCATTTCTATAGCTTGTTCATTTGATAGTGCCTTTTAGTGGTAGATTTTTATTTAGTCTTTGGGGTAAAAACATTTCCCATTTTATTTTTATTAAGATGTTAAAAATTTCATATAATAAAAGTATTACTATAATAAAAATAAACATTAGCAAGAAAATGTTTGTAACTTAGTAATTAATGAGAGTATTAGTGCTGAACCACAGAAACATACACGAATCTGAACATTATGTCTACAGGTTATTAGATCTTCTACATTAACATGTTATCTTTCAATTCCTGTAATAGTAAATTTTTAATGTTTCACCAAAAGTTTGTTTTGGTTTAAATATAAGATGCAAATACAAAGCTAGTTATACATTTTAGCGATATGTTAGGTCTAGTTTTAAAAATCAGTAGTCCTCTTGCCTGTTTCCTATGAAAAAATAAATTGTCTTCTTGGCTGACTTGAGTGCAAATAAAATTGGAATTGTTAAGTGAGTGGGAAGACCCAGTTTGAACCAGCAGGTGGTGCTTGAGTTATAAGTGCATCTAGAACAGAGATTTTTGAAAATCTTGCAAAACTTTAAGGAGTGGTTGTTCTTTTTTTTTTTTTTAATTCCATAGGAATCACTACATTTTAGAAGGCAAAATATTATTTAGGGCTTCTGAATTATCACTGGTGTTGATAAGCTTAATTCCTTTCTATTCTCTTGCTCCCTCCTTCCCTTCTCCTTTTCTCTAATGATTGTTCTCTGTTCTGAGAAGCTTTCTGCAGCTGTACCTCAGGGAGGAAGGGTGAGATCTTTTCTCCAAATCAGAGGACCTGGGTGGTGGGAATGGGAATATACTGTTTCTGCAGTCATGTGTTCAGGGAGAGCTTCAGGCATGTTGCCTGCACGTGCACCACTTTCTCACCTGGGTGAGATTCAGGGACGTTCCTAACTTCACCTTCAAATCTTGGTGTACATTTAAAATCCACTTTCCAAGTTCACTCTTCTGTGTCTAGATCTCTTTTTGCCTGTGACTCTTATGCTGATCTCTTCATAGTGACCTCTCACATCTTCAAAATACATGTGGTCCCAAAGATAACAAAGTTATGTCCTTTGACATTTGTCATAGTAGGAGGGATGGTGTTTATGTACTAAATTTCCCAGAAAAGAGTTGCCCATTTCACTGAATTCAACAAGAAAACAAATAACATTGCTTTTTCATAGATCATGCATTTTTGATTCAGAAGCATTTAACTCTAGTTAATGAGCGTAAAACCTAAATAACAAATGGCACTATTCTACTGGTTATCCAGTGCTACTTCTTTCCAAGAGCATATCAAGTACACTTTACTATTATATTTCAGTTATTAAATATTAAAATCTAAAAAAAATCCTGGATGTCTGCTATTCCTACAGAAAAAAATCAGAAAGCAACTTACAATTACATTTCTTCACTTTAGAGAATTGCTTTATTGGTTCTTTTATTAGATAATATTTTGTTTTGTAATTTTGATAGCTTTAGAGTTATAATAACTGTAAGGTCCTGAAGTCTTTGAACAGTAAGCTTTCTGATGTTTTACTGTAGTATGGTAACCACTTTATACTTTTATAATAACAGGTGTGCTGTGGTCTCAGTCCATTGCAAATTATTTCAGATAATTAAGTTATGTAGATAGTTTATTTTAAAAAGAAATCTGAGTAAATTCACCTTTATCCCTTTGAAAAGGCCCTTTTTCTCCTGTTTTTCCTCAGTAGGAATTTCCCTGCCAGAATTACTATCTTCAATTGATTATTGTATTTTTTTTTTCCGAGCTCTGACTCAAAGTGATCAGACCAATTGGTATCAGCAATAGCAGAGGAAAGGGAATAAAAGAATAAAATAATGGACGTTTTCTTAGATTGTGTACAGGTCTCTGTATGTATGATTAACGTGACATCACATCCTTCTTTGCAAAGATTTTTTTTTCTTCTGGAAGAATTAAACTTAATAGAGTGTCTGTTATAAATCAGGCTATGCAAATAGGAGTCTGCTAAGGCTCTGATGAAGGGTATGAAGTTCAGTTGCCCTGTGAACTGCATTGGTTTGCATGACATCTTAACATTCCAGTTTCCAGTTTCTTGTGATTGTGTGTGGACATAGACACAAAGGGTAAAGATGATTCCTTCAAACACCAATGCTATTGAAAAAAATAACAACTGAAATCCAAAGTCCTAACAATCTTGGGCCCCCAAAATGAATATTTTGTTGCTATTGTTATACAAGGGAGCTGATTTTTATGCCCTTTCTCCCTATGGGTCTTGCACATCAGAACTGGTGAAACATGTTTCTCTGGTCTCAGTTCATCTGTGGCCATTTGAATTTATTACAGAAGTAGAGAAAAGAAGAGGAATGTAAAATATGACTGAAGAGGTTACATCTCACATCCCAGAGTGCTGCAAATCAAACTCAAAGAATTCGGAAAAAGACCCCTCTTACCAGTTTATGAGAAAGACTAAAATTTCTTACCAGTTCATGAAATACATTTAGCTTTTCTTTCTTCTGCAGCACAGAAAGCTTGTTGTCAGATGGCTGATTTCTTGCATACCAGACCAACTCTTCTGTCTCAAATCTGCATAGAGATAAATTTTGAGAGAGGCAGAGTCCCTTTGGGGATGAAATTTGCTTTCGCTATTTTTGCTATTCCTTTTTCACAGGAGGTTGTATAATAATTTTCTGCTCTAGGGTCTTGAAATAACATGAAAGATCGACAGTTCAGTTAGGCCTGTCAGTACCAGGGCCAAAGTTGACTCATACCCTACAGGGGATCGTGACGTCCACATGATTTTTTAAAAATAACTTTTGCATGTAAATATTATTTTTCCAATTACAGGTGGCATTTTGAAATGCTTTCCTGTGTTGTGAGTCATTCAAACATGTTATAAAAATATATATTTTATCTTTGTATCCTCAGACTCTCCTTTAGGGTGATTTTTGTTTTTTGGAGTAGCTCTTAGAAACTTCTTTCTCAGGCAGACAGCAAGCAGATGGAAGCACAGAAAAGTTGGAAGACTTCATGTTTGGGAGATAGACACAGACTGAAGGAAGTGGATGCCCTCAGTTAGAGAAGCGATAACAGAATTGTGGGCGTAGAGTAAAAACGAATTCAGCTTGATTCATTTTTAGGCTTTATATTGGCTACTTAATACTATACTATATAGATATAGTCCCCATATCTGTCGGGGATACTTCCAAGGCCCGTAGTGGATGACTAAAACCTCAGATAGTGTCAAACCCTATATATGTTTTTTTTCCTATACATCCATGCCTATGATTAAATTTATAAATTAGGCGCAGTAAGAGATTAACAACTACTAATCAATTCAGTATTAATAAACTATTACCAAGTTAAATAAGGGTTACTTGAACACAAGCACTGCAGTACCACAAGTCTGTTTGACAACCAAGATGGCTGCTAAGTGACAACAGGCAGGTGACGTACACAGCGTGGGGATATTGGACGAAGGCATGATTCACATCCCAGGAGGGACAGAGAGGGATGGAGGGAGATTTCATGATGCTACTCAGAACAATGCACAACTTAAAACTTACAAATTGTTTATTTCTGGAATTTTCTATTTAATATTTTTGGACTGAGGGTAACTGAAACCATAAAAAGTGAAACTGCAGATAAGGAAGGATTACTATACATGAAAGTGAGAATGCTTTTTCTCTATCTTCAATTTTTTTTTTTTTTTTTTTTTGCCCTCCCTTCTTTCCTCCACCTTGTCATCCATGGAGGTGAAACTGCTCATCTATTTCTGTGCTCGAAGGAGAAAAAAATGTTTCCTGTCCCTGCCCTCCTTCCACGGCCCTACAAATATGATCACTGAGCTTGAGAAAAGCATGTTGATTTGTTATATACATTTTGTACGTGATGTTTTGGGAAGTACAAAGTCCAGGGGATGTGATTTAGAGACAGGTATGCAGAACCAATATCAAGAGAATGGAGAAAAAAATACAAACAAAGAAAAGGACCAGAACATGGTTATAAGATGTGATTAATACTTCTGCCTTTGTTTTTATTTATGAACAAAAATGGTTCCTTTGTCACCTCTCATGGAGTTCTCCCCTTTTTAAAAGGGTGGATCAAGGACTTGGGAAGGATTGGAGTGTGAGAAAAGAGTCATTGCAATTATAAAAATGAATTTTCATGAAAAATTATCTTTTCCCAATTAAATTGGCTTAGCATACTTGTTGAAAATCAGTTACTAATACTAATTAGTAACTAACACTGTGAGAATTTATTTCTGGCATCTCAATTCTGTTCCGTTGATCTATATGTCTGTTCTTCTTTCAGTACCACGCAATCGTGATTACTGTAGTTTTGCAGTAAGTTTTGAAACTGGGAATGCGAGTCCTCCAACTTTATTTTCAAGAACGTTTTGGCTGTTCTGGGTCTCTTGAATGTCCATATAAATTTCAGTAGCTTCTCAGTTTATGCAAAGAAGGCAGCTGGAACTTTGATAAGGAATGTGTTGAATCTGTAGATCAACTTGGAGAATACTGCCATCTTAATATTAAGTATTCTGACCAATGAGCCTGGGATGTCTTTCCTTTTACTTAGGTCTTTTTTAATTTCCTTCAACAATGTTTTAGTTTTCAGAGTAAAGTTTTGCATTCTTTTTATTAAATTTATTCCTTAATATTTTATAATTATTTTTATTCTAGTATGAATCGAGTTTTTTTAAAAAAAATCGTTTTCTGATGATTGATCTTACACCCTGCAAGATTACTAAACTCATTTATTAGTTCTAATAGTTTTTGAATGTATCCCTTGGAATTTTCTAAAACAAGGTATATCATCTGCAAATAGATATAGATTTACTTCTTCCTTTCTAATACAGCTGCCTTTTATTTTATTATCTTTCCTAATTGCCATGGCAAAAACCTCAAGTCCAATGTTGAATAGAAGTAGCAACAGCAGACATCCTTGTTTCTTCTTGATCTTATGGGGAAAGCATTCAGTATTTCACCATTAAAACTGTGATGTTAGCTCTGGGTATTTCATAGATGCCCTTTATGAGAATGAGGAAGTTCTCTTCTATTTCTAGTTTCTTGAGTGTTCTTACCATGAAGAGGTATTGGCTTTTATCAAATGCTTTTTTTGTTTATATGGGAAGTAATCATGTAGGATTTGTCCTTTATTCTATTAATATGGCATATTACATTAATTGGATATAAACCAACCTTGCATTCTTGGGCTAAATCCCACTTGGTTATAGTGTCATAGTGGATAATTCTCTTAATATGTTACTAGATAAAGTTTGCTAGTATTTTGTTTAGGAGCATCCCCATTGCAACAATGCAAAACATTTGCAAAAACCACACTGACAGATCATTAAAAACAGACTGTGTATCCACTCCTGCCTTATTTTCATTCAACATGTTTGGTATTAGTAGCAAAAATGAGGAGATACAAACAGGAAATATTTGGTGTTTTTAGTATACCTGTGCATTCATGGCATGGCTAAAGTACCAAAATCATGCCAATTATAAACAACAGGTTGTTTAATAAAATACTTTTTAATTTGAATCTACATGTTTCAAAAGGAAGATGTTCCTGCCTCCATTGTGAGATAAAAATATATAGATATAGATACACATACATAGACACAGATTTATCTGTATTTACCTATCTTATCTCCACAAAATTACAGCATTTTTATCAAGAAATGCTTTTTTCTAGGTCTTGCATAGAAATCCAGGATGATTACAACAAACTTCTACCTTGAATGAACTCATATTCTGCTGGAAGAGGCAAATGTATTTAATATTGAGACGTGAACACTATAATATGAGATGGCTTACGATAAGTGGGTTAGAGGACAAAACTCCCTTGTAGGTTCAGAAGAGAAAGACATTTTGTTCTTGGAGAATGAAAAAATACTATTCATAGGTGAAGCTGTTCAAGAAGTATGATATAAACCTTTAGGTTGTATAGAATTTCATCAGGCTCTGTTGGAAAAGAGGGGCATTGGTAAGAACATTCAAGATGGGAAAAACATTATGAACAAAAGCTCCTGAAGCACGAAAGCACGGGTCAGATGTGTGCAACATCAGCAGTTCAGTATGACCGGAGGGTAGGATGTGTGAAGGAAAAGGGTCAGATATTCAGCTGTGAAGGTCAATAGGGGAGACCATATTATGGGGGGCAGAAAGACCAGTGTAAGAGGTTTAGCCTTTACTTGGTAGGCAATGCAGAACATCTGTAAATTTTGGATTGAGGATGTGCTGTAATACAGGTTGTAAAATCTGTTAGATGGAAAGCATGTGCACCTGTATTAAGCATGGGCACTTGTATAGATTTTAACCAAAACAAAGGGCTACCTACTAAAGGTTCAGGCTGTGACAACCAGCCTAGTAGATCCTCTTCTGGAAAACAAAAGGAAACATTGTTTATCTTGTCAATGGAAGAGGTTTGCTTATATTAATGCAGGATTTAATAGCAAGCTAAGCCATAGGGAGCTGCTGTCATGATGAAAAACGCCACTGGAGTCCTCCTAGAAAAGGTACTTCTGATGTAAAAGACCTCAGGGAAAGGTTTCTGGGGAATCCATAATTAAATGTCACATCATGGCAAGGGCAGTCGGGAAAAAAATGACTCTACTTTGAAAACGGCAAAATGTGAATGTCTGGTCAAAATATTTTTATACCTTATAAAAAAAAGGCTGACTCTCTCATGACCTGGGCTCCCAATCAACCAGCCACAGTAAATAAACTATTTGTTAGCAAAACAAACGTAGTGCATGCACTTCAAATTTGCTTGACTAGATAATGCTTATGGAAATTCTTGAATTCTGGGTGGAATTCTTTCATGCTGGATTGATCTACTCGAGAAAATTTAACAAATTGATATGCCAGTGATTTGTTTCCTAGCAGACAATTTAAAATATATTGGGGATAAAATAATTGTAACTGCTTTCCCACTTACTCTAATTTAGTTTGTTCAAAATCAGAGAGAGAGAAAAAACAAGACAACCACCACCTTAGTTTGACTTTTGGTTGTATAGTCTGAGAAGAGACTATTGTGATTCAAAAATAGTTCCTCCCTCCAGATGGGCCCAACTCATTGTGATAAAAACATAAAACTTGAAGGCAGGTAAATTAACATGCAGTACTTACCCCTAGAGGCTGCCATAGTAGCCAAACAATTGAAATTGCTTTGTGTCCTATGAACTAGTTGGAAGGAATATCAGTGATTTTGTACTACACTAGGTTTAATCATACATTAGGTGGTGATTGAAAAATTATGTCTTCTCTATTCTTTAACACTGGATTCCCACCTTCATATTTCATTCTTAGGTGAGTTTAACAGTAAAGAATGGACTACCATTTGCACATGGCATGTTAGAGGATAGTGTTCTGCACAGAATAAATAAGGCTTTGTTGACAAAGTCAAGACCTGCCACATAAAGCGCATATCCTAGCTAAAGTTCTCCTTAATCCCCTTTCACCCCCTTTTCCAAAGTAATACTGACTGAAAAGAGAAGAAAATGAATTATAGACAAAAAGTGAGAAAAATGTTAAGATGGAAGTTAAAGGAAAAGAACAGTGAAGTTTAGAAAATTGACAATAAGGAAAACAAAGTTACGGTGACACACAGTGATGTCTAAAATGAAAGCGTGCTTGCTTTCGCTTATACCATAGTTCGTAGGCAAGAAAGCACCCATATGTTTAATTCTTGGGTAATGACAGATTTCGGAATTGAAGGAGAAAAGGAAAGAATAAATTGTTCTCAAAAACTAGAACTGAGGTGGAAAAACTAAAGGCTCAGGACCAGCACTGACAAAGAAGAACCACATGTAAATAGAGGAGATGTGAAATCAAGGGGGAGGCAGATTATATTCTGTGATAATTTCAAGGCCTACAGAAGAAAACCAGTTTTCACCTTACACAACACACAATATATTATTAACAAAAGCAGGCTATTAGAATTACGAAAACTCTTTGCATAGAAGAAAACTCTTAGGTATGTAATGAGTTATGAGAATGACTAAATGCTGTACACAGAAGTTTGACTTAGTCAGCATTTTATAGACTAATAGTATATAATGACAATAGCTATCAGTATATACATATTACATCTTAAATGTTGCTGCTTGATTTCCATTAAATGGCATGAACTGTATTTTGGTGCCTAGTATAGAGTCTGCACATGGCAGGCCATCAATAGTCATTTCTTGAATTAATATATAAATAAGTTCTAGCCCAGTGCTTTCACAGAGCAGATGATATTATTGCCCCTCCCCCAGCAAATATTTCTTATATACCTACTACGTGCAAGATAACAAGGACGCATTGATGTCCCAAGGAGTCAGTAGCCTTTGAAATGGCATAAATGGGCTCATAAGCATCTTCTCTATTTACTGTGGTCTTTTATATCAGCTGCCTGACTCATGGAAACATAGTAATCCAGCTAAGAATGTCCACACTACAAAGACTGAGAAAACTGAAAACTTCTACCCCTGAGGAAACCGAGTATGTACCTTACACTGCATCCCTCTAATTCATGCCCCCATGATGGAAGCTGGCATTCCCATTCCCTCTGGGCCCTCTGGTGAGCAAGGTCTCACTTCATGGTTGACATCAACCAAGTCACAGAAATGTTCATTCATTCTGGGATGTTCTCCATCTTTTCTTAAATATGATTTGTTTCATCTTTTCTCTTCTTTTCCAAGAGTCCATTCTACTTCACATCTTCTTAGGAATGTACAGCATATCTATTTCCCCTTTGCAAGGCGATGGCAGTTTTATTTTGAGATTAATGCAATTATCAACAAGGGCACTGGGGAGGGATGTGACTGGGAGAACTGAGATTCTCTATTAATATTAAGGCTAATGTCACTGTACTGGGTAGTACATATGTAATTTTTCTACAAGGGTACTTCAAAAAGTTCATTGAAAAATAGGATTAAAAGATCATGTAAATCTTTCCATGAACTTTTTGAAGTACCCTTTTATTTGTCCTAATTGATTAAAAGTAACTATCACCTTTTCTAAAGTACTTTCTTTTTCTCAATGAAAAATGGTGAGAGAAATATTTTTCACGTTCCTACTACATGCTATATATTTTGTATGTAGTGTTTTATTTAATCTTTACAATGATCTTTTTTAGGTATCTGGCATATCCCCATTTTACAGATGAAGAAGCTGAGTGTCAGAAAGATTAAGAGATTTCTTTATAAATGGACTCATACCTATAAATATATTAGGGATGTATCTCTAAACTCATATTTTCTTTCATAGCATGTTATTGGCCATATGAGAAAATCATATGTTTTTTGATCATTTTGTTTTTATATGACATATTGAGGCAACAAATTCTCCCTGAGAGTTCAGGCATAAATTTCTCTTTCATTTTTGAATTGAGCTAGACTCTTTTATAAAAGAGTGAAGGTTAGGGTTTTGTTCTCATGAAAGTGGCTTCTGGTTTCCTCATTTTACTTGGGGTTTCAGGGATCTGTTTGCAATGGTCACCTGTAACATAAGAAAAGCAGAAAATAAATGTATTTTATGCTATTTTGAGCATATATAACTTCTCTAGATTTGGGGGGAGTTGTTTGTATTATGCCTATAAAATTATTTACATTTATTTGTATTTAAATATATTTCCATACAAACTTCAATATAAAGATTGCCTGTCTAAACCTATGTTTTAACAGCAGCTGCTTTGCTACAGAGGTCAGTGCCAGGGATTTGCTTGTTCCCTCAATATGCTGTGGCTATTGAAATTTGTATAGAACAGCTATTGAGACATTTCTCTAGGTGGAAGTTTTCAGCTGTTGACCCTTAAAGACTCATAATAAACTCACACTTCAGCAATAGATGGCAACACTTGAGTTCCATATTCTAAGTTGAATTTATTTTTATCATTAATATTTGATAATGGTTTTAATATTTAAAATCATGCAAGTATCTAGCATGGAATGGTGACATGTATAGAATCCTGAGTAGCTTGTCCCAGAGTGTAGTCTAAATTATGTTCTCAGTGAGAATGATTTCGAAGTGACTAAGTACTCATCAGCTCAAGGGACAAATACACCATTTACTCTATCATGTTATATTTCCTTCTTTGAACAGCTGCTCCTTATTATTCATATTACTTCAGTGTCAGTGCTCTGTCCTATCAAATGGATCATAGTATTTATTCACATCTTTGACTCCTTCACATAAAATTTGAGGAGAAAAACAGGGCTTTTTCTTTTTCTTTTTTTTTTAAAGAATTTCCTCTTCATTTTTTTTTTTAGCCTTAAACGGTATTGCCAATGTTCCGTTTTCTGTATCTAAGGGGAAGCTGTTTTGTCCTTGCTGGGGCTACAGGGATGAAACGACAGAAGCAGCAAGCTGGTAGCCTCTCCTTAGGCAGTTTGATGGGGAGAGAGTGGGAACTGCCCAGGAACTGACTCTGACTCTCTGGGTGGGGGTCTCTGTCTCTCCCTTGGGGTTAACTCCAGCCCGTGCAATTGCTTTAACTGCCTACAGAATCCAATACTCAGAGCCAGACACTCAGATTTCATTTATCATGTTTAATGTTTCATCTAGTAAAACATGTCAGATGAGGCAGTTGTCAACTGTCATATATCTGAATACTGTAAATCACGTTTTTGTTTTTTGTTTTTTAATTTAAAATAAGCTAGTTAGGAATTCAGACACATTTCTGTAACACAAAAAGGCAGCATGATACAGTAAGGGATGGTGAAAAGTGCATGGATTTCGGTCCAAACTTATCAAGGTTATATATATGATCCACCCACTTAGTTATGGAACCTAAAACCATTGACTTCATTCTCTGAGATTCAGGGAAATGAAAATAATAGAACCCACCTTGAAGGGTTGTCATAAGAAATATATAACATCACGACAATGGATGCTGCACAATAGGTGTGCAAAAAGCAGTTCCTTCCCTTCTTCCCTTTTCTTTTTCTTTAAACAGATATTTATTGAGCCCACAGACACTATCCTTAAGCTTAAGGAGACAGTGATAAGCAAAAGCAGATGTGCTCCCTGCAGAGCATCTTACCTAGTGAAGAGAGCTACTATAAGAAACCATCATATAAATAGTTCAGTATATCAGCCCTAACACATAGAACAGAGCCTGACACATATTTAGGCCCTCCACTGTTATTTGATAAATGTCTGGATAAGTGAATGAATCTCTCTTAGAATGGCTTGTCCCTGCACTGCTGATTGGCAAGGATTTGAGATTTTCACAAGAGTTTGGAAAGACTTTTGTGTGGAAGGGTAACAATTGAGCTGAGATATGATAGATAAGTAAGAACAACAGGGCAAAGTGGGAAGTGACGAGCCAACATCATCAATGTTATTGCCATTAGCCTTCTTTAATTGTCCAGAGAATTAAAACCCACCCGAAACTTGATAAATCATTACAATTGGGGGGTGTATCATGTCCTTGGCTTTCCTTCTGCCTCTCCGTATGTACGTCCCTGCCTTTGGTTTCTTGTGGAGGCCACAGTTGGCAGTGGTACTGAAAAGGCTGTTATTCATCTTTTGGTGACTTCATTGCTCTGTTGGGATGGATCTGATATATCACCATCCACTACTGTATATAGTGGTCAACCAATTAAAAATCTCTCCATCCTTCAGCAGGGCCACATCAATCACTCTGTCCACAACACCAACTCCATATGTCCCCAGCATTGCTAGTAAGCCGCCTGTCTTTCCTTGCACAGAATTGAACCTGGGAAATACAGCTGGGTCAGTGGATCATATTCTTAATGGCTCATTCCTAACCAGGGCAGATGAGCCCTGTGCATGGGGCAGACTGTAGCCAGCAAGCACAATGGCAGTTTTTCTCATCATCCACCGTGAGATGTCTGTAGGACCTAGTGACTTGATAAGTCAGCTCTTACAACTCTCTATTTTCTGTACTCAGAAATGCCTTGCTTTGACTTTTGTTTTTATTACAGGTTAAATAAAGAACAAAGAGAAACAAGGAGCACATGACAGGTTCTCCACCCACTGAAAGAAGGTTCTTTTCCCTTTCTTTTTTTTTTTTTTTTTTCCTTTTTTGTTTTTTTTTCGTGTCCGGCAACGGATCGCAACCCTCAGTGTCGCACCCGTACCGGACCGGGAATGGCAACGGGATCGCAACCCTCGGTGTTGAGCCCACACCTCGCTCAGCCAGTGAGCGGGAACCGGTCTGTATGTGGGATCCAAACCCTCGGCGGGAGTGCCGCCGCACTCCCAAGTCGTGCACTGTAGCAGTGCGCCACTGGGCCGGCCCTCTTTTCCCTTTCTTATCTCCATGTACTCACCCATATATATTGCCAGACATCATTTTTTAAAAATAGTAGATCCTTGGAGATCCTACGTAGTTTATGCTTAATTGTATCAGCATTTAGTAACTCGCTAATTTAATTAAATTAATCAGCTTATTTTCTGCATAAGTATATCTAAAGTTGTTTTTTTTTTTTATAAGAAAGAGTTGGTTCTTCATTGATGAATTTATTTATTTTAAACCAATATAAATTCAAACAAACTTAGAACTGAGTTTCATCCATGATAAGAATAGGGAGGAATATCATATGTATTATTTGAATTCTGAAAGGAATTTTAATGATCAAGTCCACATCACTTGTTCTATAGATGAGATTAAATGACTAGCCCTAGATCACATTGCAGGTCTTTAGGGAAATCTCCAAGCATAAGGCTAGATGTTTGGATGCGATGTGACATGGCTTTTGATGGACCAGTTGCCTACTTCCAGGGAATAGCTGCTCCAAAAATAAGGGGTCTGGTTTCTGTTTCTTTATTTACCTTTGACAAAGGCTAATTTGAATCATGTACTATTAGTTCAAAAGGGATTTCAGACTATAAATCAGACACATTCACTTCACAGATGGGGAAACTGAGGCCCAGAGTATTGTAATAACTTGTCCAGGAGTGTGTGACTGGTTTGCAACCAGGCACTGGACTTACTCAGAACTAACTCAGCCTTCACTGAATGACTCTCTAAGTGAGGCACTGTACTTTGGACTAGACAGTGGGTTATGAAGATAATTACAAGGATTATCTCCCTCAGGGCTGACATTTTGTTTTCCTGATTCTTAGCCAGCAGGAAGAATGGAAGGTTTATACCCATCCATTAAAAATTGATCTCAGGTTATGGGTACCCCCATTAAAGTCTTTCCTTTTTTTCTCATTATTCTCAAGATAAAATTTAAAATCCTTAACTAGAATCTACATGGCCTTTTAGAGTTGGCCCTTTGCTTCCTGGCAATCCTGACTCATCTCCTTATTCCCTCTCCTCCATTTACCTGGGCTCCAGCCATGCAACTCTTGCCCCTGTCTCCAGCTCATGTCTGGACTTCTATGTGTTGATTCCTCTGCACCAGCTAATTCTGACCTACTCTTCAGGTTTGACTGTTAACATCCTTCAAGAACATTGTTCCTGACTATCTACTGTAGATTAAGTTTGATTTGTCATGTACCCTTATAAAACATTCTGACATGCCCTCTGTAGTCACAGATGTAACAATATAGTTATTTATGTGATTATTTACTCAAGATTTGTATTCATCTCCAGAAGATAATTCCCTGAAACAGGGATCATGCTCTTTGTTCAATACATCACGCCTAGTACCTAGAACAGAGCATGGCACACATTTAGGCCCTCAACAGTTATTTGGCAAATGTCTGGATAAGTGAATGAATCTTTCTTCAAATGGTTTGTCCCTGCACTGCTGAATGGTGACCAAGAATCTTGTTTTAATCTCAAGTGTGTTTTCTCACAATCTTTTCCAAATCATTTAGGAGATATTTCTTCAGGCACTCATTCACTGACTGATGCACGTTAACTTGTTACCCACTGACTAATACTGAGCATCCAAAACCAAATAATACACTCTTTGTTCCAAAGCAATTACAAGTTTTGTTCATTTAGGGGCTTTTTTAGGATATTTGTGAAAATTGGGGTATGATATGAAAGCTATAAAACAAAACCTTCCTTCTCTTCAAAACCTATAATTAAGGGCCTTAAAGCATGTTATTTGATGATATACTACTAATCAGAAATAACTGCATTGTTTTACCTTTGTTGTAAGAATCAAGAAAGCATTCCATCTAGAAGGATGCAAGTAAGAGAAAATTTCAAGTGCAGAAGAGAGAAAACAATCTATCCCATAGGTTTAGTCTTGCTGCTGAGTTGCCAATTTTACAAGCAGAACATTGTTTCTGGACACATAGGGACAGAGGAAGTTATAGTGGAGGAAATGGCATCTACCTAGTGTGTCCAGAACAATCTTTAACTCCTGATGACAGCTTCCAGGAAGAAAATGGGTCTCCCCCAGAGCCGTCCACCAACGCATGTGAGAAGACACTGATTGGACTTTTCATCTCTGTATTAACATAGATTGTTTCCCTTCCCATATCTAAATACAGAAGGAGTAAAGGATGAATGCGAGGAATTGGCCTCATGGTGAATGGCTATGTCTGCACAATATGCAGATGTAATGCAAAAAAGAAATTCACCATTTTCCATAAGATCACCCAATAACTACTGAAAACTGCTTGACCATGGCCTTGTGCTTTTTACTTTTCATCTGGAATATTCAGCTGTGTAGACATCTACTTGTCTATAAGTGTGGAAGACTTGTGCCTAAGTAATTTGTTTGAATTTGTAGACCAAGCCTAGTATTTGAATAAGATTGCTTATTTATTTGGAGAAGTGCAGATTGCAATGACGAGAGACTGATTGAGATAATAAGGTGGCTAATCCTTGGTGCTGCTCCTGGGTATAGAGAATCCAGGTTGTTAGTGGTCCTGTGATTGCAAAACATGTGAAGTCATATAGCATGACTGAACTCATTGTGAATGAGAAAAGCAGATCTGTTTAAATGCATGCTGTGTCTTGTTTGCATATATGTGGCATCTTCTGTGTGCTTTTTACGATCATACATATAGGCATAAATATATATCTGTGTATCTGAATATCTGTGTATCACTCAGGCACACTCAAAGGTTTTGGTACATTGGTTAAATTCTTCTGGATGCATTGTTACTTAATTGGACTGTGATCATCTTTTCTTGGTCACACACTTGGGCATGTCTTTTTTATTTTTTGTCTTTTCTTTTATTCATTTGCATTCTTCTGTTTGATTTCTTTCACTAGATAGGAAACCAAAAATTCTATAACAGAGAAAGAAAAACTCTAAGTGGACTAAAGGACTAATGTGTACTATATTCCTTTTTATCCCTAATTTGCTCTACTTTTCAGTGACTGAAAAGCAAAGGTGAAAACGTAAGGCAGAGAATCCTATAATTGGGTTAAATATAAACCTGTCTTCAAAAAATGTTCCTCTCACTTGGTCTTTTTTTTTTTCCCTTAACCTAAGCACCTTTTTGCTGTAGTTTACAAAGGAAACTTGGCATAAAGTCACAGTGTAGAACAACAGGATGATTTATGGCCTTACATAAAGTTATTTTTCTTTATAATCAAATAGTTCAGTCAAAAGATTACTGAACGGGTGTTAGGAGCCCTGTCAGTCCTGGATGGATTAGTTTATCTTTTGAGGCTTCAGTTTCCTCATCTTTAAAATGAGAAGATTGTCCTAGCTGAGTGATTTCAAAAGTTCTCTTCTAATTGTAATAGTATACACTGTATATTTGGTTATATCACTTGAAAATTTGGCACTTTGGTGGCAGATTTAATTAATGCAGACAAATAATCTGAATGGCGCTTAATCAAACCATAACTATTGGTTTAATTAACTAGAAAGATCCCCTCCCCCCAAATAAAAGGTCCACTTACCATTTTGAAACAATGCTAGAGATCCTTATTTTACATGTAAGACCCCATTCCCTTAACTAGTGCTTCTACCCCCCAAATGATATTAACATGTGCATTCTAAAACATTTCTCTCCAACAAAATTTTATAACCCATTAAACATCACTGTCACTATTCAGTGATAATCAGAACATATTAACTTAAAACAGAATGAAGTGTTCCTCCATTATCTAGTTTTCTGGGAATAACTCCCTTTGTAATAGGATGACTGTATTGCAATAAAGTCTTCATAAATCTCATTGAGTTGTCTGAGCAGTGGAAATGTTCGTGGTGAGTTTTGCATACCTTCCATTTGTTTATTCTCAGGTGAAGATAAACAGCTCCCAAACCAAGTAAAATTGTAATGACTTTTATCCCTAGTCCCCTGCCTCTATACTCTTCATCTGTTCTGGTGAGAAATTTGTCCAGCTGGAATTCTGGAGACCCAGACTGAGCTGAGTCTGTCATCTCATCACAGACTTCTTCCAGAGGAGGAAACCTGTCTGGTCCTGATTTTCCCTCTACCAAACCAATCTTCCTTAGCCCCTTGACTTTCTTCCCATAGGCAGACCTGTTCTCCCCTCTACCCCTTGCAGTCCTGCCAATTATTTTGGATTGTCTGCTAAAGCCTATTTCATGTTGTCCAGGCTATGTGACTTCATTTTGCTCCATATTTGATGATAATTTATTATCACAGCAACACTTTTCTCATGTCTTAGACCATACCCTTATGCTTCCTGTATTTGCTTTAAATTTAGGCAATAGAGTTTCTGGTAAATGTGCGTCTCTCGATTGCCTTGCCTGTGCAAATTGGAGGTTACTGAACAAAGATTGAAACTCACTTTCCTGGCATAACCAGAGTGTTATATTTTGTACTTAACAAAACTTAACAAAATATTAGCTTACAGATTGAATGGGATTTGCCAATTTTCTAAGAACTAGAACACAGTTCAGTACAAGTAGTAGTGGATATGTACCAAAATAATTTTGTATCTATTGAGAATTCAGAATGCACTTCTGTGCCTCAAAGGAATCATTATACGCACTAATTATTGTTGTACACTGCAGAAATAGTGGTTAGTAGAGATTTCTTTTGATAGAAGAGCAGATAAATCAATGTTCCTGTAGTTAATTCTTTAGATGTTGCATAATCCTTTTATGCAAATGCTGGTCTTCCTGCAGTTTACATTGATGTCTAAACTCCAACAGAGTTATGATGTGTGAAAGAAAATTCAAAGCCAAAAAATTTCTTTGTAATGTACTTGACCCTGGGATCATTAGAGCATTTCAGTACAACTCAACTGTCAGTGTAAAGAAGAGTGCTTTAGGGCTGGCCCGGTGGTGCACTGCGCTAGTGCACCACTTGCGAAGCGCGGCTGCGCTCCCGCCGAGGGTTCGGATCCCACATACAGACCGGTTCCCGCTCACTGGCTGAGCGAGGCGCGGGGGCAACGCCGAGGGTTGCGATCCCGTTGCCGGTCCCGGTCCGGTACGGGGGCGACACTGAGGGTTGCGATCCGTTGCCGGACACGGAAAAAGACAAATAAAAAAGGAGTGCTTTAGAATAGCTAACTACCAGTTTTGGCAAAAATTACATTAAGCATAGTAGTACCAAAAGAATGCGTTTTAAAAAAACAATTAGAATGCCAGGTGTTCAGCCATGTGACAAATGCATTCCTTGAAACTGTGAATTCTGGTCACAAACTATAGGAATATAGCTTCAACTTTCAAAATATGATCCTAGGATTACCAGTGTAGGAACATATCTATAATAGGACTGTACTGGTCATAATAGTGTGTGTGCAAGGACAGACTATTTGCTTTTTTGTAAAGGAAATGACTGACGTGACCCAATTTCAAATGGTCTAAATATTCTTAATTTCCACCTGTTGCTTGCCATAGAAGATCATAAAAATATATAGTGTGTTTATCAATTATCCAATATACATAATGTGATGATGGTCATAATTTGTTAACTTAATCTAAAACTTATTCGTTTATTTTCTAGGCCTTGACAAAGTAGCTTTATTTAATTCACCTTTATGTGCTATATGTTTTTATAAAAGCAAAAACACATGAGTATAGCTATCTTTCTCCCTAAATGAGACATGTTATATCCATTTATCTAATTCACACAAGAAGGCCTTAAGTAAGTTACCTCTGTGAGTGAGGCTCTGATGTGCTAAGAATCAGACACTTGGTCTAACAAGAGATTTCCAGCCAAGGTGTCAACAGTCTAGATAAGCCAATCAACAATTTTGTTGTATACAAGAATGGAAGGGCATATCCTTAAAAGAGAACAACAGAAGCAAATTCATGGAGGTGTGAAAGCTTAAGAGAATTCTGGAATAAAATATAATAACAGTTACTAAACACTGTTCCAGGCACTATGCTAAGAGCTTTACATATATGATCTGATTTGATTCCCATAATCATCCTTCAAGTTAAGTTTACTTTCCATATTTTACAGATAGGAAGCTAAGGATTAGGGATTAAATAACTTGACCAAATTGACACATCGAGTAAATCAAGGAGCTGTTATTTGAATTTTGTTCAGACTGTGAGGCCTGTATTTGTTAAAACACTGTGTTTTAACATGGATGGTTTAGCACAGCTAGAGAAGAGGGTTCTGGGAAAAGTGGCAGAATCATGTTCTCATTACCAAGCTGCTAAAAGCCTTATGGACCAGGTACACGGTCTTAGCCCATTTTCTGCTGCTATAACAGAATACCACAGATTAGGTAATTAACAAAGAACAGAAATTTATTTGGCTAATGGTTCTGTAGGCTGAGATGTCCAAGATCAAGGCACCTCATCTAGTGAAGGCCTTCTTGCTGCATCATAAAATAACAAAAGGTGTCACATCGCAAAGAGGTGCTCTCGAGACAGAGGGAATGGGGTCAGAAATTATCCTTTTATAAGGAGTCCACTACCGAAAAAATGGCAGTAATCCATTAATGAGGGCTTGGCCATATGACTCAATTGTTTCTTAAAAGTCTCACCTCTTAAGACTGTTAAAATGTCAATTAAATTTCAGCATGAGTTTTGGAGGGGACATTCAAGCCATAGCCTACACTGTATTTGTATTTTTCTCATTCTCAAAATTCTAGTATGAATGTAAGTTATTTTCAGGATTATGGTAATACCAAATACCTCTTCTGCCAGACTTCTGAGGGGCAAATAACAAATGCTTTCTGTTATCTTAAAAATATAGATATGTATTCTTGACTTGACTTCTCACAACATGGAAAACGTACCCAGCTTTTAATATGCAGATTATTGACCTCCTCACTTCTTCTTTCCTTTTTCCCCTTTATGCTATACTAGCCATTCATTCTCACAGGAACACCCTAGGCCTTGTCATAAGCAGAAATCCCTCCATGATCTTGCTTTTAAGCATTCCACTCACAAACCACCAGCTGCTTTTTCCTCAGCTTGCCCTCAGTGCTGCAAACCTAACATATTCTTAAAAAAAAAAAAAAAAAAAAAAAAAAAAAAAAAATGACCGGTAAGGGGATCTTAACCTTTGACTTGGTGTTGTCAGCACCACACTCCCCTAAGTGAGCTAACCGGCCATCCCTATATAGGGATCTGAACCCTTGGCCTTGGTGTTATCAGCACTGCACTCTCCCAAGTGAGCCACGGGCCGGCCCTCTAACATATCCTTTAATCCTACCTAGCAATGTAGTTGTTGATCCAAACAACTCTTCCTTATCCCATTCATATTTCTTCCCTCTATTTAGACAGCTTAAAGTTCATCTTCATTATCTCTTGCCTACAGCTATACTCAATTTCCTTGCTCCTCTGTCTTCCTAGACCTTGACTGTCTGCTGCTCCACTTATTCTGCTAAACATGTTAGGAAGAGCCAAACCACACTGAGTGGCAGCCACTCTAAATATACTGCCAACCTCAAGTGGTTCTCAGGCTGCCCAGTGGCTCTATTACAGTCCCCCTGTTCCTTCTCTCACTTTCCCTTGTTGACTTCTCTTCCCCCTCAAATCTTTAACAATTCCTCCTTTATTCTCACTCTCAGCTGATTACTTTACTTACTATTTCATTAAAAACATAGAAGCAATTAGAAGAAAATGTTTGCTCACCTCCCTTAACCTATGATCTACTCCCATTCCTACCCTCACACTCATCCAAGAAAGGCCACACTCTCAACTTGTATACCAGACACATCAGTGTTTGCCGACTCATGGGCATTGTTCCAGAAAATCCCACTTACATCCCTTTTTAGCACCATTCACTTTTCTCTCTCTACTGGACTGTTTCCATCAGCATGTAAACATGCTGTGGGGCTCAGTCCTTGAAATTCTTCTCTTTAAAGCTATACTCACTTCCTTATTTATTTTATCCAGACTCCTGCACAGTAGCCTTCAAAACCTCACAAAGTCTAGCCCCTGTTACTTCTCTGAGTCATTTACTTTCTCTCTATTCTCTCACTATGCTTAAGGTACACTAACACCCTCACTCTTGCTCAAACAAAGCAGGCATGCTCTAGCCTGAGGGCTTTTACCTGATTGTGTTCTCTCTGCTAAGAACACTCTTCCTCTAGTATCTGCATGATGTGGTCTCTCAAGCTCCTTACGTGTTTCCTAAAATGTCCTTATATGGAAAAGCCTTCTTTAACTGTGCAGTAGGGAAATGCAATGCCCATTTCTCCCAGTACTCCCTGTCCTCTTTGTCAATTTTTCTTTCTCCATAGAATTTATCACCGTCTAAAATATTATATAATTTACTTATTTATTTGGCTAATTATCAGTGTCCCCCTAATGATTCTACTAATGTAGAAATTTTGGGCTATTTGTGCATTTGTATATCCCCTGGGCTTAGACTAATATTTAGCATGTAGTAGGCATTCAGTAAATATTTGAGGAATTAATAATAATAATAAAAATCTGTAGGAAAATAAATAATATTCAGGAAAATAAATATTTAAATACATTGTCCAAGACAGTAGTGAACCTTCTTAAACCCTTGCAGCCTATACTAATATATTTCTTTTTCCTCATTCTTTGCTTTCGTATTATACATGATCATGTACAGAAAGTTGATCTTTTTTACCACTTTTTATGTCAACAGGTCATTCATTACACTTTAGTTAATTTATACATCAATTTCAGTATTTGTCACCTTCAATCACTCATCACAGAGTTTACCGTGAAATGCCAATCTAAAGGTGAAGATAGGGCTTACAATCTGTTTTTGAAAGATACAACTATCAGAGTAAGGGAGTGCTTGCTTGCTTACTTCAAGAGAAGATTATCGTGTAAAAAGAAACAACATCAATTGAAACTTTCTCTGACAGTATTTGCTTTAGAAAAACTTTAAAAATCAGAAAAATTTTTATGATCTATATTTTCAGGTGTTTGATGATTTTGTTTAATCGAGTTATGCAATATATTTTTTTCTGTTTTTATAAAAATTAGAGCAAAATCGTGCTATGTTTATTATAAAGGTTTATGAATATTCTGACCTTATAGTGATGTAATATTGATGTTATCGATATATTATCAAATGCCAAATCCAGGGTCAGGAATATAAATTGTTATTGTACAATTCTTAAGATAGAATATGATCTTTCTTATTAAATAGTTTACCTAACAATGTGGTACTAAAACATGAATTTTTTTTGTGTGTAAAGTACTACTGAGACATAGCTGTTTTCCATGTCTATGTTTTTAAAAGGTGAGAAATATAATTTAAAATAATTTCCCGTTTTATCTGACATTTGACATGTTGTAGGTACTTTGGGAGCAGTTTACAAGGCAGGCCCATGAGAGTTATTGATGCTGGGATGGGAAAGAGAGCACTTAAATTAGGGCAGTCTTTGGAGGCAGAAACAGGAGCATGCAAACAGACTACCAAATCCAACTATGGGTAAAGTAAAACTGAGTGACAAGGTGGGGGTTCGTTTTTCAAATAGCAAATACATTGCCCCATCTGAGTGGGCAAATGAAAAGGACAGGGTTAATTAATAATCAAGTTGGGAGATCCGAACCAAGAGAAGCAAATAAGTGGCCATGTAAAATTGCCATATTTTGCTTTCTTCAGGCTCTCTCCTTGGAATCCTTTGTTATTAAAGGTGTAGTTGACTGTGCCCAGCAAACATGTGTGGGGTGTTTAGCAAAGTCAAGTGCACTAACAGTTTTCCTCACAGATTTCTGTTAACACATTCTTTAATTAAAATCTACTTCTAAAAATAAATAAATAAAAATCTCTGAAACTTCTGTAAAGAAAAAAAAAACCTACTTCTATAATGGATGATGTCACATGTTAAATCAACTGTGAGATCAATTCTATCCATTGGTAAAATATGTTATATCGATAATGAAGGCTTTTTTTGTTTGATGTGGTATTTTAATTTTTAATGGGACTTATACAAAAGTATTTTCAACAAATAGAACTACAAAGAAATCTTAAATTTCACTTAGTAATCTTTTTTTAGTAATATCTGCATTAATGTTTTGAAACTTTACACAATCACATTTGCGCATCTGTTACATCTATTAAAATAAAGTAGATAGCAATTACTCATGGTGTAGGGTCCAAGAATTTTAGTTTAAGAGAAAAGTGATAAAAGTATAAAAATGAAAGAAGTATAAATTCTTTACAGGTAAATTTGAATTATAAATATAAATATAAATTCATGATTTTTTTTTCTTTTCAGATACCAATATATTCTAACTCTGAAGAGAAAAACAAGTTATGGATTTATTAGCTAATGCTGATATTAACCAAAATACTTAGTGTAAGAGAAATAATATGCAAATATAAAAATTAGACCTTTTCAGTCGAGAGAGCTACAAAATTAGAAATATCTTCATGAACTCTTGAATATGTGTGTGAATGTGTGTGTGCATAAATGCATTTATTCTAGCTATGTGTACTGATGATAAAGGTTGAGAACTAATGACATAGCAGGAGCAATGACCGTAAAAATTGTGGAAATGGAAATTAATTAAACCATTAATAAGAAATAGTTCTTGGAAGACTGGCTGATTGCAAATCTGAGTCAAGAAATGCACAAAATGAATAAGAGACATTTAGTGTGTCAGAAAGCAAAGAAGCTATCAAAGATTAATGATAAAAGTAAAGAGCACAGAAAACACAGAAATCTACATAAAAAAATGGTACAGTAAAAACAAGAAAAACAGAAACTGACATGAAGGGGATCTCAAAGAGCAATGCCTTTTTGCATCAAAAACAACATTTACGGCAGTTGATACAAAAACTTCTAAAATGTAAAATCTGAAGAATTCATGATGATACTAAGCAAGACAAAGCCAAAAACAAAAGTAAAACAACAACAAATACCCACACATTGGTGGTAACTAGGACACTGACTCCTTTCTCTAAACATTGTTAATTAGAAAAAAAAAAAACGTTTAGAGTTGATGAGAAAAAGATCATCCTTATTAAAGAATGCTGTATATAAATTATAGAAGATAATGCAACAGGAAAAATTAACGTTTTTCCAATATCCAATGAAGTCATTAATTTAGGTAAAATCATTAATGAATGGAAGAAAGGTTAATGGGAAATCAGATGTTACCGTCTTGACCCACTGTTCAATCTTAGAATCACTAAAAGCTGGACAACCCAACATTATGTGACATATTGATCTTTATATGTTGAAAAAGGAAATACACAGAATCATTTATGAAATATTCTTTTCCAAAAAATATAAAGTTGTACTAAATCTAATAGAGTATTTAGTGTTAACTGATAGTTTACAAGAAATACAGGTGATTGTGGAACAAATTAAATAAAACCATACTAAATAAAACACATACATGTAAAATATAGGACATCCTATAAAAAATCTGACTCAGTTTCTTTATTGAATTAATAATATGGAAAAACATGGGTGGAAGAAGAGGGTTAAATGAAAAAAAACTTAAGACATACAAAAGTCAATGATGATGCAGGGATATTATTTATGTCTTGATTCAAACAAAGCAACAGAAAAATGGCATTTTGGAGACAATCAGAGAAATTTGAAACTGGTCTGGTTATTAGATTATACCAAAGAATTATTGTTAATTTCATTAGGTGAGGAAATGGCCGTATTTATGTAAATAAAAGCTCATGTATTTCAAAATTACATACTGAAGTTTATAAATATAACATGATATGATCTAAAACTTGCTTTAAAATTTATAGCAAATGAAGAAATAGAATACATGATATAAAAGTGACAAAATCTTGATATTTATCAAACTTCGAAGATGGATGCTTATGGACTGAATTGTGTCCCCTCCTCCAAATTCATATTTTTAAGCCCCATCCCCCAATGTGACTATATTTGGAGAAAGGACTTTTAGGAGATAATTAAGGATATATGAGGCCATAAGGGTGGGGTTCTTATCTGATACTATTAGTGGCCATCTAAGAACAGGAAGAGAGAGAGAGAGAGAGAGAGAGAGAGAAAACTCCTCTCTCTTCACATGGAAGTAAGGAACAAAAGCCATGTGAGCACTGAGAAGGTGGCTGTCTGCAAGCCAGCATGAGAGTCCTCACCAGAAACTGAATCAGCCTGCATCTTGATCTTGAATATCCCAGCCTCCAGAAATGTGATAAATAAATTTATGTTGTTTAAGCCACTCTGTCTACAGCATTTTGCTGAGGAAGCCTTAGCAGACTAAGACAATAGAGAAATGGGAATTTATTAGGATCTCTAATTTTATTTAATTAGAAAATTTAAAAAAAAATTCTTTTGCTGAAAGTTTCTGACCATGTCAATAAAAATGAAATGTTATTCAAAATTAAAATTCTCATTTTACCACTGTTAACTCTCTAATCCTGCTCCATCTGATCTTGTAGCTTTCTTGCTAACATATCACCCACAGTACTTTATAGCCTACAAGAGAAAGCCCAAACTGCTTAGCCAGCCAGTCTTTCCCATAATTAAACTCCAAATGAATTTTTCCAGAAATGTCTCCCTCTGCTCTCTGTAACATATCATTATAATTCAACCAAAATAAATCAACTTTACATCACCAAAAAATGCCCTCTCTCCATTTATATTTGTAATGATTCTTTAAGATCAGCACAATTTTTACATTAAAATAAAAAAGATAACTAAACAGTTTGCTATACCCAGTTACATGCAGCTAAATAAATGAAGGCTGTGTAGATTCTGATACCAGCCTTCACATTTTTCTTCCTAGGAAACTGGTAATAACCTTTAATCAGTGTGGGTAAGGTATTACTTCTAATAGAACTGTAGATCCTTTCCTGTGGATCTCATTCCAGGAGTCTCTTTGATGCATGGATGTCTCTTAGCTTCACTGCCTTTATTGATGAATTCTTGGTTTGCGCTAAGGTATGTGCATGATGGTCAGCCCATTCATATTAAGTATTATTTTTCTTTTACCTCCCACATTTTCTTCCCCTTCCCTGCCACCTTCTTTTTCACACATACCCCAGGATCTCAAGTGTAACTCACTAGTATGCAATCTTTTTTTATTCTTTGAGTTCATGTAATTACACACAGAAATACACACACAAGTTTCAAGTCTTTATTTGGTTCAAAAAATAAGAATATTTCATCTACACTTCTATGCATCTTGCTTTTTCTAATCTTGACAGCTCAGTATAGAAATTCCTCCACATCAGGTAATAGAAATTTAACTCATTTTTTAATAACCTCATAATATTTCTCAGGAAAGGTAAGTGATAATTTATTCAACCATTTTCCTGTTGAGAAGCATTCACTTTTTTACAGTTTTGCCACCAACATGATGCATCAATGAACAACATCCTTGTACATGGTAGTGGCTTTACTTCTATGAGAGTGAAATGGCTGGTATGTGTGTTTTTAATTTGAACACGTTTTACATTGCTTACCAAAAAGTTTGTGATAGTTATTTCTTTAAGCAATTTGTGAGAGTATCCTATTACATGGGAGGATGTTAGGCATTATCACACTTTTGACCATCTGCCCATCTACTGGGGAGAGAAATTGTATCTTACTATTACTTTTTTTTGCATTTCCTTCACTCCCTGGACTGGTTCATTGTACTTCCATGAGTCTACTGCCATTTTGATTTGCTCTGTAAGTTGTCTATTCTCTTTCTTTGGCCCATTTTTCTACTGGGATGTCAGGTTTTTTTTTTTATTATTATTATTAGTTTTTAAACCTTCTAGAATAAGATTTGTAGTAATCTTATTATCTGCATTACAAATATTTGTTTAAAAGTATTATTTGTTTATTGACTGCTTGAGATTTGTTTTCCACAAATGAATTTTAAATGTTTATGTAGTAAATATGTTCGTTTTTTGTTTCATAGCTTCTACACTTTCTGTTTTGTTTATAACAGACTCTCAAATATATAGGTTGTGTATTTGATCTTCCAAATTGTTTTCTAAGGTCTTTATTGTTTTATAGTTACATCTATAATCAACTGGAATTGGGTGAGACAGCGATCCAATGTATTTTCTTCCAATGGAGAGTCAGTTGTAACATCCATTTACCAAATTAAACTATTCTTTTTAAATGAATTGAAATACCTCCTTAGTGATTCATTACATTCCATAGTATACTGTGATCTATTTCTGAGCCATGTGTGCTTCTCTGCCAGTGGCTTTAAAATTATCCATTTATATAAAATCTTCTCTCTCACTAGTTGGATGTTTTTCTCTTCCCATTCTGGGGTTCCATAGCACTTTATTTTTACTTCTCTGAAGGCAATGACCACTTCCTACTGCAACTTATAGTTGCTTATATAAACATCTTCTTTCACGGTATAACAGGAAATCCACATCTAATTTATCTTTGTACCCTCTACGGTTCCTTGAGCAATTTAGAAACTTCTGATGTAGTTATTGAATGAATGAATATAATAGTGATTTATTGAATGAATATACTAATGATTGAACAAAAATAGTAAGAGTCCCATACAATTTTAGAAAACTGAAGTGAGGGCAACTCCGGTCAAGATGTAGTAGGTTTTCATTCTTGTTCTACTTCAGAAGTTCTTGCTACAGTGAATGGAGTTAAATGAATAAATTATATTTATGTAATCTCTTAGTGTTTTATTTATTGATACATAAATCAAGACTACCTCTTTATGCATAGTTCATTGCACTAGTAAGTAGTTTACTTTAACTTAGTTTTATGTAGCACCTCTTACTACTTATTAAAGCCATGAATGACATATATTATTTCATAGGTCTGCAAGATCTAGGAAAATTGGATATTAAACCAAGCCAGAGAAAAGAATATAAGAGGCAGCTTGTTAGTATTTTGTCCTTAATCAAAGCCTTTGAGATGCAGATTGTGCTTTAATACAACAAAACAGAGCACACTCATGGCAACTAAAATTTCTGACTCATTAATGTGTTGGTATCACACATATCATGATATTCAGGTCAGGAAAACAGAACCATTGACAGGTGTTTACCTAGAGCTACTTCAAACCATGCAGCTTTAACTCTGAGATTATGACAATTTGTAGAGGTGGTAGCCTCTGGGTAAAATAAAATAGGAAATTCTGCTTTATTCCCAGCTGTTTTGTGCAGTACACTGAGAAATGTCAAAAGCTGCCTCAGTCTTGCCCTTTTTGCTATAATGCTTTTTCTCTTTGTACTCAGTATATAAGCTGAATATAAGCTAATGTGCAGTAACTTTTAATACACAAATTAGCATGTTATGATAAAGAATACTTGGGCCGAGCCCATGGCGCACTCGGGAGAGTGTGGTGCTGGGAGTGCAGCAGCGCTCCCGCCGCGGGTTCGGATCCTATATAGGGATGACCGGTGCACTTACAGCGCTCACTGGCTGAGCGCGGTGCGGCCGGTCTCAAAAAGGACAAAAAAAAAAAAAGAATACTGAGATATGTTCAAAGGACATCTTGTGTTAAAAAACAATCTAATTTGCTTATTCCAATAGACAGCTCAAAGCCCATTATTTTTTCTTCTATTGAAGGAGAAAGTAGTCTCCTTGGAGGCTAGTGGGGGTCTCAAAGTAGGAAGACAGGTTGGTGAGATAAGCTGCACTTAGTGGCTATGACAGATGGACAACAGGGAGTAGGTAGGTAGGTAAGGTATCAGGGAGCCAGTGACAACAGTCAAGTGTGAATCAAAAGTACGGTTGAACTGGGACAAAAGGTGAAGGATTCTGATGAGGCAGGTAGATTGGCGTGGTTTATGGAACATCGCTACCTTTTAAATATAGTTATTTTGTTCACTTTGGGAAGCTCTTTCTGAGACTTTTTATTAAATAGATCACATTCTGAGATCAGGGGGCCTGCCGTTAATGTTTTAATAGACTTCTTCTTTCGTGATCTGCATTTCCTACAGAAATATTTCTTCTTGTCTGTCAGCTCTAAAAATTAGCAAAATGAGAAAACAAGGCCTTGGCCACCATTGTATGCATTGCATGCTCTTTTAGTCCCTGTTAACTTTTCTTCTCTAATTTAAGCTTCTCAATTGAGAAAGATAATATAGACTTTTTACCAGGAACAAATCAATGACATAAGTCTAACCTAATAAAAATGAGCCTAGGATCATCAGAATCTTCAGGTAATTTCTGGGAATGAGCCAACAGAGACATCTAGTTCTCAGAGTTCAAAGCAAAGAAAAAATATCCAAGAAAGCAGTTGAAGGGTTACAGGAGATTGCAGGAGCAAGAATCTTATAGCCTGCCAGTAATTTTAGTACTATTCAGTAATATTGAGGCATTATTCTGGTTCAATCTGATTATTTCATTTTATTTCCTCCAGGACAGAAATAAGCCAAAGGTGGCTTGGATCATTCTAAGCTTACAGGATAGAGGCAGAGAAGTGACTCTCTTAACAAGAAGGGAAATAAATAACAGAAGGACAGTGTTGATTACAGACTCCAGAGAATCATATTCTCTTATAAACTAACATACCAGGTCTGACTTGCCTTTTCTGATAATGAAGCTCTTTTCTGTTTTTTAATAAAAGGAAAATCAGTTTACTATATCAGTGAGTAGCTAAAAATGGGGTCTATCATAAAAGTGATGATGCAAATAAATACTTGTAGCTTTAAAAATGACAATAAATAAAAAATGGACAACAAAGTGAGTAATTAAAATATAAATGAGATAAAATACACTATAGTTATATAAAATATGCAAATGATGTGATCTTTTTCTTCATTTACTATGTCTTAATGGCGGGGGAAATAATGTACTTCCAATTGATACTAAAAAGAGAATTTTATTATGTTTACTACACAATGAGCCTGCCTAAGGCATTCTCTAGTTATGTTATACATTATTAACTGTTATAAACCATTACTCTGAATAGCACCCAAGTGGCCTGGAAGTTAATGTATCTCTTTAAGTGCTTAGCTCACTACAAAAGAGTAACTTAGACTTGGGAAGTTATTGCTTATTCATTGACTATGATTCTGCCAAGATCCTAATCTTTTGGGGTCGGGGACCATGGAGTATGGCAGGAAACAAAAAGAAGAGGGCAAAGGGTTAAACTCATCAAAACAGAAATTCCAAATACTAATTTTATGATACTCTGGGGCATCCATTTCAACAACTATTGTGGAATTCTCCAAGCAATAGGACTGTGTAAATTTGTTTTTGATACTCACATACATATTTTTAGCAGGCATGAGGCATGTGGTTTCATATTTCTCCTGACTGCAGGCTTTCTCCTGCTACAACTGCCTATAATTAAATGGTTGGAGACATGGACAAGGTTTGGGAGCTGACTTCTTTTTTTTTCTTCCTCCAATCTTTTAAACTTATTAGGTCAGAAAATTAGTCACACCTCATATATTTTCAAAAACAGAAATGATTAGCTGTTGATTATTTAATAAAAATTATCCCAGTATATGATGTAAAGGAAGTCCTGGGCCCTCTTTTTAGTCCCAACCACTAGAATTTATAAACATGTATTTCCTTGTATGATTGGATTTATTTCTTAAATAAACAAATATTTATTTATATATCTACTATGTGCCAGAGAATATGCAAGGGGTTGAGAGAAAAAAAGCATATATCCCATGTCCCTTTGGAAAAAAATGGAAAATGCAACAGAAATTCCTGATTTTGTTGTTTTATTATATATAAAATTTTGGTTTATTAAGGTATTTAAAATTTTTTTAGTTTACTCACTTCTCATGCATTGTGAATTTTTCCTAGACCTATGAAACTTTTTTTCTGATAGGATGAAATTCCTCATTTAATTTGCATACATGATACAGCTAACAGAGTTTGAGATTCATTAACTGTCTGGAACTGTCCCGTGCCATCAACTCCCAGCAGACTCCTCTGTCCCACTGCCAAGTGATACAAAGAAAAGGGGAGTTATAAGGAAGAAAAAAATTGAAGAAACTCACAAAAAAATGAAAGAGATGAAAAAGAAACAGAAAGGTATGAAAAAGGGAGACAAAAGCATCGTAAAATGAGAAAACAACATTAGGAATGTAAAAGAAAGAGCAACCTCAAAACTCACTTATCCTTTCCAGACATTTACAAGAAAATCTTTACTGTGTTTAATAAGCTAGCACATATCTGATAAATTGCATTTGTTCATCTGTTGCTTTTAAACCTTCTATTCATAGGCCTGATCACTCTGAAGTTGCCTGTGAAATTTTATATTCTCTCAGATGAATTTCAAACAACAGCAGCAACAAAAACTCTCTATAGTTCATGATGAAGAGAATTTTAGCAGGAGCTCCTGATGGAAAAGTCAGAATTGCAGTAGAGAGGGTTCTTTAAAATGGGTTAAAACTGGGATGAGAGGTCACCAAGAAAACCAATATGATCTTAACCAGCGTGGAAGTATAATGTGCAGAAAGGAGGTGATAATTATACTCTATCTGAGCAGACCTACTTTAGGTTTTACATTCACCATAGAGGACCATGGACAGACTAATACTCTGCTTGCAGGGTGTGACCAGGAGACTGAATACCTGCCTCCTGTGAGGTTCACCTGTTGGTTAAGCACAATGAGAGCAAAACCAGAGGGGACAGAATGGCTGTCTTCATTTACCTGAAGGTCTCCCATGTGGAAGAGGTATGTTTGTTCCTGTGGCCTCAATGAGTTAGGCAGAAAGACTCTGAGAAGTACAAGTGTACTTCAAAAAGTTCATGAAAAGATTCATATGATTTTTTAATTCTATTTTTCCATGAACTTTTTGAAGTACCTTTGTATATTTTTGTGTATATACTTTGTATACCTTTGCTCATTTTTCAGAAGGCATTCTCATAGTTACAAATGCCACTAATCGATTGGGCTACCCCCAAAGTTTTAATGCCCAATTACCATTAATCACAATTAGCATAATGTAGATAACTACCTGGTAAGAATGTTGTTGAAAGGATTAACTCATCAGATGGGCAATTGAATGAGAGGATTTCTGTCTTTTTCTATTCAGAAAATTCTCTGAATTGAAGTATAAAACTGAAATATAGAGTTTTCCAGCCTATTAAAAGATATTTTTATTAACAAACATCTTAGTACAATTTTCCCAGAATAAATAATTTTATTTATTACTTTATGTCCATGAACCCATCCAATGTTTGTATTATTTTTTATAATACTATGTGGATTCCATTTGATATTTCTTCTTGAATACTTTCTATGTCTTATTCATTAGAAAGAAAATACCTTTATGTCCATCATCAGGCCTTGAAGATAAGTAAGTGAAGACATGGGCCAGAAATTACACATGTGGGTGTGTGTATGCATCATTTGTATGTGGGAGCTTGTTTGTTCAGGGACAGGATTCCTTCTGGCTCACAGAATTCCTTCCGGTTTATGAGGATTAAAAAGAAAAAAGAAAAGAAACAAGAAAGGGAAGTAGAGAAACTTTAACTTAGTGAAGAAAGATATACATAGCACTGTGTTACCAGAATCTAAAACAATGTGAAAGGAAAGTTCCATTGGCTTGATAATAAAAGGTAATTGACCAGACAGGCAAGAGCTGTTCCTGCGTTGTGACCTAAGCAGACTGAGAGAAAGAAATGATGCTCTCTCTGGAGGGGTGGTACAATGATATGCAAAGAAACAAAGAACCAGAGGGGCCAGAAGGAGAAAAAGGATTTGGAATCCCTTGTCTTTCTGTTTTGAAATTGGAATCTTTTCTCCTGTACCCCTGTCTTTCTCTAGAACTCAAAAGAGCCAGCTAGTGCCTTGGGAAGAATGGCATCCTCCCTGGAGAATTTTACATACTCGCTTCAATCCATACATCGTACAATCATACAATCTATACCTATGTACTCAGTCCAGTTCCTTCAATTCCTGGGGTTTGGAAATGACCATTGGTACCATGCAGAGCCCTAAGCCTATGTTGCGGTAAGAATACCAAAGGAAGTCGTCTCTCACACTTTTATCATCTGCTACAAAGGGAAAGAAAAGAATGACTGACATTTCCTTTCAGCTCATTTTATTCTAACACATACTTATTTGGTTCAAGGCCCTCTTTCATCATCTTATCTTTCTGCCATTTACTCCTTCCTCCCACTTCCTACCACCTCCTTCATCCTATATATCCTTTGGATGTAGGTCATGCTCACGGTTATGGTGGCGTAGGAAGACTTGGTGGAAGAGGAACTTTAATTTCCTAAATTACTATGTTCGTTTTATTACATAGTTTCATGCACACACACAAATAGTTAAAATCTTTATTATGTTTTGTCTTCTCTCCCTCTTTTTCTCATACTATTTCTCATTCTTTCTTATTTTCCTTCTTCCTGCTCTTCATATTAGCAGTGGTCTCAGTATTAGTAGTTATACTAGTAGCTGTAATAATAGGAGTATCTGCCGCTACTTGAACACTGACTATATGTTAGTTCTGTGCTTTCCATCTTACATACATTGTATGTAATCCTAAAAATAGCCTTACAATATCATGATTTCTCCATATTACATCAGTGGAAACAGAGGAAAAGAAGTTGTCAGTCATACGGTTAGTAAAGCTGGATCCCTGAGTCGAATTATTCTAGGAGTCAGGATGCTGGTGAATCTGAAAATTCACAATTTGTACAGTTGGGAGAACTGGCCTGAATTGATATTGAGAGAAACAAAGGGAAACTTGTTTTGCATATGCAAATAATAACAAACATTTTCTATTTTTGTAGCATAGGAATAAATTTGTAAATCAAGACTGGGTTTGGACTAAAAGATACTTTATGGCTATCATCTTACATAGTCTCACTAAATAACTCGAGTTAATATAAAAAGTGATTGTTACAAAATGTTTATCAAGATAAATGATTTTGAAAATTTGATTAAAATTATCTGCTGCATTTCTTTCTAAAATTATCTTCTTCACTGGTGTGCCCTTCTCTAGATCAGTAATGATAAAATAAATACCATAGTAATTATAGTTTATCTTGAGAGGTACTTTAAAACTTCAACTAGAAGTAGCTATAAATGTTCAATTTGTAATTATAATGTGGAAATAAATTAATAACCTGAAAAAACAATAGAAGATCTGGCATGTTTTCCTTCAATAATAAATATTTGTCTTCTAATAGACACTGAACCAGAAATGTGAAATTGGTACTTAAAGCAATGCTTTAAGTCTAAACAGATTTCTTATATTTGTTGACCAAATTATATTCATTGCTTCTTCCAGTAAGGAGAATCTAGTACATAGCCGACACATACTTGGGGTGTGACATACGTTGGTAAGTAAGTGAGTGAAGGACAACATAAACTGATAGTTGGCTTGTACTCAGCATAAAAATTGTTTTCTTGTATATATAGGGAATGATGGCCAAAGTCTTGGAAGGTAAAAAGATATTTATGAAGGAAACAGGCATTTTCACCAGAAAGAAAATGAAAAATAATAATGCTAGAGAGTTATCCAGTTTAAGATACTGATTCTTCAAGACCTTTCTAGGAGAAATTTATTGTTTAGCTTAAATTATCCAGCTCATTCATCAAATCATACAATTTGTTTTATAAATGTAAGTCCATTGTTTACTAAGCAAGAAGAGGAGACCTAGAGTAAACATGGTCACCTATTCATTTTGGAGAACTTTTAGTAAGGCACACATATACTTTTACTATCATTTTATTTATTTTGAAATTTTAGAATTTTCTTCAAAATTAATGATGGTTTCAAGATCTGGAAACTAGTCTGGACAAATCAGTCATTTGTTAAAATTCAGTGATTAAAAGAAACTTCATATTTTGATGTATTTGTATCCATAATTGTTTTCTTCATGCATTTGAATAATTAAATCTTTGTGATTTGATTGTGATTTAAGCCATTTCCTTTGAACATTTAAAAAATAATTCTATTTAAATTTCTCAGTTCATTTTCATATTTCCTAAGTACGGTTATTAATTAAAACATGTTCCTGACATCGATTTTTATTTTTTTCTCCTACCTGAAATTCTCTCAAACTCATATGTGTTCATGAAATACTTAGATAATTTATCCAAGTTAGATACTGGAAGTTAGGTAACCAATATATATATATACAATAAAATAATTTGATTTTTCAGTATCTGAGTTTGGCCAAAAATAAAAAAGGTTGGTGTTAATGTTGAGAGAAAAGAACTTCATTGAGGTTTAGAGAACATCTAATTTCTACCATGCGAGAGCAGAGACAATCTTCATGAAGCTCTTCTTTTCTAACAAGAACGGATTTACTCATCTGTTGTCAATGGCATGAGATGGTGGAACAGGAATCGAAATAAAAATTGCTAAGGCAATTTATGTACTATGTAGGTTATCAATGAATCAATAACTCTTTCCCATAATCACAGTGAAAAATTCTGTGTAGATTTGCCTCTTGAGATGTTCATCTCAAGTACCCCTTTCAAAATGCTCAAACTCTTGAAATGAACATCATTCATCAGTTTACCCCTTATGTATTACATATGCCAAATGTTTCCTCAAGACCTCCTTTTAATTATTTTCTCCTGAAACCTTATATAATAAATAATCCATCAGACTGTATTTATATTTTAATTTTCCTCCCTTTACTTATCAAACATATATAATAGACAACCAGAAATAAACTTGAAGTGCCTAATGTTAATAATTTTATTAACAATAGCTAAACAACAGCCCTCAGACCAAAACTATCATTTTAATCGACCTAAGTGGGTCTCCCTTATTTTATCTGAAAATCTTTAGGGCTCAGAAAGCTTAAACTAGAAGGCACAATTTTGGAGGCTTTAATAGTGAGCTTTTTTCCCCCTTACATCCATCTTCTCAGCAACTTCCAGAATATCATACTTACCACAAAACTCCTCTGCCAGTAATCTTTCAGTGGTTCACTGTTTCTTCTAGGACAAAGTCCAAGCTCATTAACATGGTTTACAAGGGCATCCCATCCCTCGTCTTCCACCATGGCTTGAGTTACACTATATGCTCAAGTGACTCTAAACTACTTGGCCTTCAGATTTACACCTCATCTCCCAACATTCCCCCCAAACATATATTCTAGGGCCATGTGTTTCCAGCCAGTCATACTCTTCCTCAAGACCCAACGTTTAGCTCAGGAATCTCTTTTAAGCTTTCCAGCATGTGATCCCCTGACAACTCATGTGTGTGTCTGGAGTCATACATGCTATGCATGCTGCTGCCTGCCTTCCTAGGTGATTACCTCTTTGAGAGGTGGGTATATGTCTCAAGAACCTTGTATTTATGGCAACCCATCCAACTCCTGGCACAAATAATAAAAGGTAGGAGTGGAGATGGGCTCTAGGCTGGAGAGAGGGGCAAGGATTGGAAAGACAGAAGAGTTTAAGGATGAGTTCTTCTACTTATCAACTTCCTTTATTCATATGCCAGTGAATAAATATAAAGTGTCTTACTGAGTATGATTTATTTGAGCTACCTAAAAAAGAGGTTAGAGTCCATGAGCTTCTGCTACAATCTTTCCTCACCTCACCTACCCCATTGGAAATGTCTAAAAGATGACATTTCCCCTATATGGCACTAGAAAAATATCCAATGTCCTTGCTGTTTGTATTTTCTGTATACAGAATCTATAACTTTCAAGGCTCAAGGTAATTAATAGTGGTCCCTAAGTTTCTATTATATTCAAAAGATGCAGCAAAGGTTGGAAGTTATGTTCTCTTCCTGGAGCTCTGGAAAATGCCATGTCCTAATACAGAGAATTCTCTAGCTGGCAGGAACCTAAGAGATCTAGAGCAACTTTTTACTTTACAGACAAAGAAACATTTGCTTATTCATCCATTCCGTGGTCAAACATGCCAGGAAAATGCCTGGTGCTCGGACAAAAATGAGTAAGCATGCTGCACCTCAGGCAGTTCACAGTCTAGTTGGAAATAATGACATATAATAAGATAATTACACATGTAACACATTTACAGAATTTGGGCCACACAGGGTGAGTTGATTTTCCCACAGTTGCATGCACAGATAATTAATGGTGATTGAACGAATGAGTAAGGTACAAATGATGTACCCTAAGTTGTCCTTAGCTCTTTCTAAAATTAAAAGGTTTGAAAAATTTTGTAAACTATACAGTCTTAGGTGAATACTGTAATTACTTCATTGCTACCTCCTGATATTTTGCTTTTCTCTTGGTAGAATATCAAATCAATATTTACTGGAATATATCTAAAATTCTAGTTCAGTGTTGCTCTTCATGGACTCCTAATTCTTTTGAGAGTATGGTGTACTGATAAACAGAACAGGCTTTGGAGTAAGAGACAGTTGATTCACAGTTGTGGTCCTCCACTTACAAGGAATAAAACTTCGGGGCTGATTGGTTAGCTCAGCTGGTTAGAGCATGATGCTGGTAACACCAAGGTCCAGGGTTCAATCCCTTTACAAGCCAGCTGCCATGAAAGGAAGGGCAGAAGGAAGAGAGGGAGGGAGGGAGGGATGGAGGGATGGAGGAAGGAAGGAAGGAAAGAAGGAAGGAAGGAAGGAAGGAAGGAAGACAACTTCAGCCAAACTAATTGACCTTTCTAAGTCTCAGTTTCTTCACGTGTAGAATGGGAATGGCAGTGTTCCTCCCACAAAAGGCTTTTAAGAGGGATCAAAGAAGATACTGTATGTGATTCACTTAACATATAGTAAGAACTCAATAAATGCAGAAAAGAAATACCTGCCCTTTTTTTTTTGTCATTTTGCCATGAAGAGTCCTTTCACCTTTATAGTACAGCTTGTGAATCAAAACACAGACTGCCAATAACAAAGCTTTTCACAACTGAACCCAGAGTTCATTCAGCTTATAGAGATGCTTTGCTCACTCTCTCCGCAACCTGCAGTGTTCTTTCACCTGTCTTTTATCTCTCAGTATCCCTGATTTTTCAAGGTTCATCTCAAATGCACTTCCACAAAGAAGCCTTCATTGAAACCTTACAGAAAAATCAAATTTCTCCTTTCTCTCCCATCCCAGAGTATTTTGCTTCTATCACTTTTAAATCATTTATTTCAATCATCCTGATTTTAAAATTGTCTGCATGTCTGTCTTCCCATTGTATGATGAGATCTGTGAGCACATACTGAATGGTTAGCACAATTCTTGTGTATAGTATGCTCTTTACAAAAGTGCTCTTGGAATCAAACTAAACTGAATAGAAAATGAGGAACTCCATTATTTTTGTGACATCTTAATTTTGCCATCTGATATCATCATCTAAAATCAAATCTATAAATTGAAATGCAGATGTGATGATCAGGGTATTTGAGCACGTGGAGGAATTTCATAATTCAAGAAAAAATGTAGAGGAAGTAATTTTATTGACTGAAGAGCAATGATAGATTCACTCATTTTTAATTGGTGGAGCTAATAAATACTCCTCGAATGTGTTGTACTCAGGTGAATAACCAGCAATTGAATTGTACAAGGTTTCTTGGTGGCACTGTATTTAAAAAATAACAGCTAGTAAAAACAGAAAATTGGAGCTTTATTCATTCATTCGTTCATTTTTTTCACAAATATTTACTAAGCCCTTATCAGGACTCTAGACATTGAATGATTATTAAGACTTGCCCTCCAAGAACTTACTATTGTTAAAACATGGTAACAACATTAGACTTGTTGGCTAGTATGTCTATGCCTGCTTTTAATTAAAACAATTTTTTTGTATATTTTGATGGGGAAACAGATTAAAATAGAATTTTATACACACACACACACACACACACACATACATATATTTTCTCAGAATAGCTGAGCATTCTAACTGTAATGTATTGTAGTGAAGTTAGTCTTTTTTCAATCTTGAATTTAACCAAAAGAGCAGAAAACTGTAACCTTATTTTTTTTAAATTATATAATTTCCTTTGATGAATGTACTGATCACTACTTTTGACCAGAGAGGGAACAAAATCCATGCCATATTTTTATTAGTCACATAATCATGTTTTTCAATTATTTAAAGGGAGAAGTGAAGAGATGTAAAAGGTTATTGGCTCACTTCCATTTTTCCTTATGTGGATGTTAAAGTTTTGACTGATATATATTTTCACCTTAAATAGTATATGGTAGAGATTTTTTTTTTATTTGAAAGAACACTTGTTATTATAATGAAGTAAAAATCAAATTTGTTCACATTTTCTCATATTGAGTAATAGGTATAACTGAAGTTGTCACAGGTAACCCTTGAGGTGTGGTCACCCTAGTTATGAGGCTACTGGGAGAGCCAAGGTAAGAAATGTTAATGGCTCAGACAAGGTTCTTAGAGGCAGAGATGGCAAGAGTTTCCTATAAAGTGTGAGTGGGGGAAGGGAAAGGGTATCTTGCCAGACGAGGTTCAATAGGCAATCTTCTTCTTATGGGCATTCGTTACTCTCCTCTGAGTTTTTGGCTACCTGGTCATCCTGTCTTTCCAACATGAACTCCTGTGTTCAAAGTCCTTTTGAGAGAGTGATTTCTGTTGCTGGTCTGACTTCAGAGGAGGCTAGGAGCATATTTAGAGGATTCTGCACCTTCCTACAATCATACCCCAAGCACCTATACAGTTGGTTCTCTAGACTCACTTCTACATCTAGAATGGGCTCCTTCTGGGCCTTCTCTCTTGGTGTTGAATCCATGTTCTGTGGTAATTTTCTGTAAGTATTTTGGATAATGGTTTCTCTGTTCAATCCAGTGTCATTTGCTCTTTATCTTTCCAGGATTCCTTGATGTTTCTGAGTACATTGGTAGTCTTTTTCCTATTTTTTCATGAAATTTCTAGATATTTGAGAGTGAGAGAACTGCAGCTTTTGTTTAATTAACTCTTCATCTAGAATTCCTATAATAAAACCCCACAACACACACACACACACACACACACACACACACACACACACACACACGCAAAATGCAGGATATGGCTTATATTCTACCAATTTAATGCAGAGTGCTTTTTCTTGTTACCACAACGTTTAAACCTATTCAAATCTTTAACAACACTTTTAATATAGTATCTACTGGTTTTGAAAATGTTTCTGATTTGATACATTACAGCTGATTCTTCCTTAAATATTGATAATATTGTTTAAATCCTTTATCAGTGCATCAAATTAATACAATCGTAAGTCAACAAAATAGTTTTCTATTTCCCAAATTTCTTGTCTCTTTCTCATCAAAATGTAAATTTGTATATTCAAATATGCTTGTATTTTCTGGAAATACTGGGTTTACTAAATCTGTACTAAATTAGTAATAATTAAAAAGTAAAGTTGCAAAAACTTAAATCTTTAAAATATAATTCATTATAATGTATTCACATTATTTAATTTAGTTTATTATATGACTTTACTTTTTTATTACTCTTATGAATTTTAAAATGCATGCATTCCTTCTCATGTGCTCTTTAATCATTTAACGGGAACATGCCGTTCTCCTTTAAGACTTCGATCTTGGGAGTCGAATAGTCCTAGATTTGAATCCTAGCTCTGCCATTCTGTAATCTTGGGTAAGGTGTTAACCTCTTTGATGCCTCTTTTTCCCATCACAAATTTGGGATTGTGCTTACTGCATGAGGTTGTTCAAATTCGTTATATAGCACACATACAGCTCTTTTCACTATGCCAGGTTCTCAGTAAACATTATTTACCACTGCTATCCTTACTGGTTCCATGCTGGGTTTCCATTTTGGTAACACCATTTTTATTAGTTGTGTAATTTCAGATTAGCAACTTATTCTTTTTGAGAGCATAGATTTTTTAGGTTAATTAAATTGAAAATGGACACAGGAGTATTTTAAAAACAATAAAACATTATATAAATGCAAAGTGTGAAACACAGAACTAGAGCAACACTTTTGTTAGTTTAGATCATCAGAAAATACATAACAATTACATGGTTGCAGAATAAAGTGAGAGATATAGAAACAGAGATAGCCACCATGAGAGGAATACACAGCACTAAGGCTAAAGAAGGACAATCATTATGGACAGTTAGTATTCAGATATGAAAACATCAGTTCTCGTCTATATATATTTTCTGCTGGAGTTCTTTACTGTGCATTCTATTTACTTTCCACCAGGAATATTAGCTTGTCCATTCAATCTGTATTATTCCTGTAGCTTTTCTTTCCTTCACTTCTTTATAAAAACATCCAGGCAAAAAGGCCCCTCTAGTATTTTTCTTAACCAAATTTCTTCCTTTATCGTCAGTTGCAACTGGGTGTAATTCTAAATAAGTGCAATTTCCTGCAAGCATTTGGGTGCCAGGCAAAAAATATTTGCTTGGAAATGGTTGTGTGTTACTGCTTCCTGTCATTTGTAAACTATATCAACTGATTTTAGGAAGCACCTTAGATAAACATAAATAATATTAAAAAATCCATACAATTTAATTAATAAGGATTATATGAAGAATTTTGTAAGACATGTTAAATAAATCATGCTTGTTTATAATTGCAACTTTGCTCCTCTCTTATTTCTAATATTTAACACTATCAGTTATTTGAAGAAATTTAGTTTCCTTATTATTAATAAATATAGTCAATTGGCATTGATGATAAATTTCAACCTGCTTGTATGGACAAGCTAACATAGCTCTGATTACTCCAGCAATGTATGTGGGGAAATCGATTTAGTTGACTGGTCCTCAGTAGTTGCTTTTGAGTGTCACATTTCCAGTATCTTACATGTGAGAGAAGGAAAACCAATTAAATGATTAAAAGGAATTTTCTCATACCTGACTACTACTTCATGTAAATTAGATTCCTATGGAAGGGACACAAGTGACTTAGCTATTGTATGTTTTCTTCTACATACACAAATAATGTGGATGACCTTAAAATAACTCTTCAACAAGGGTGACATTTTGTTGAAGTAGATGGAGATACCATTTTGATCCCCTCTTATGACTGAAAAACAACTCTTGGAATAAGGTCGGTCAGATGAGTTTTAGTAGTAGTGGGATAGTCTTTCATAGGACAAAGTTGGCTGAACTTTACACAAACCAAACCTGTATCTCTGACTGCCGGAGACCAGCTCCAGTCGAGTTGGGGGCCCTTGAAAAAGGGATGAGGAGTCGGCGAAAATAACAAACACAGCCAGAGACCTCAATGCATCAATATGCACGTTCTCTCTCTGCGGGCTGTCAGCGTGTTGCAGCTGGAGCCCAGTAGAGCATGAGACAATGCCTTTTATTTAGATTTTTCCCTGCAGTGGGGTTTTGGGTACTATTTTTATTGTATCAGCAAGCTTAAATCAATAGTCCAAAAAGCAGGGAGGAAGCTTTTATAGAGGTCAGCCAGTCCTTTCCTTTTGTCAGCCTGTCTCAGGTGATCAACTTGTGCTTCTTTTTCCTGGAATCAGGTTATCAGATCGAAACCATCCCTTCATTGTCTTGAAGTTATCTTGTGACCTTTTCCTGTTAGCAAGCTGTGGTTAATATCCACCCTATTAACAGGGTGGCAGCTATTTGGTTAAATACAACTTTGCTAAAAGGAAAGATGTTAACATTTAAATTCTAATGGGGGTCTAATGATTTTATGTTCTAATGGAATGAACCTACTGTTCATATGGAAAAAGAACAGTGGATATTTGAGCAGCATTATCATGCACATTTTAAGGTGTATGATATCTTGATCTAAATGTCAAAGTGTCGGGGCCGGCCCGGTGGCGCACTGCTACAGTGCGCCGCTTGGGAGTGTGGCGGCGCTCCCGCCGAGGGTTCGGATCCCACATACAGACCGGTTCCCGCTCACTGGCTGAGCGAGGTGCGGGAGCAGCACTGAAGGTTGCGATCCCGTTGCTGGTCCCGGTCCGGTACAGGCGCGACACTGAGGGTTGCGGTCCGTTGCCGGACACGAAAAAAGACAAAAAAAATAATAATAATAATAAATAAATGTCAAAGTGTCATTGTGCACAGCACCATCCCTCACAAAACCAGTTGCACTCTCTTATTTTTCTAAGATCTAATTTTGCAGGTTTAATAATTTTACAGTATATATTTTTATCCCAACACCTGATTCTTAATGATTTATTTAAAACACCATCAAGTAAAGGGAATTCTATGGTTTCATTCCCATATACTTAATTTATCCCAATCATATAATTTCCCATTAATACCAACCATTCTCTTGCCATTAATATAATCTCCAGTAAATGATGTTTGCCAACTTACATCATATTTTGGATGTCCCCTAGGGGGATACCAAATTTTTCCTTTCCCCATTTCGTATCCCATATATCCATTTACCCAGATGGTCGGGAGAGGATGGAAATTTCCTTTTGAAATAACTTCACGTGTTTAGGCTGCAGATCATATTTAGTCATGAGTGATGCTTTTGGAACATATGTTGGTATGGTCAATTTATCATAAGGGGATAATTTTAAATTGTCCAATTTACTTGGATCCTCTGTGGGAATGTTTAGTTCAATGATCATTTGTGTTATTTTTATAATCTATTGGGAATTTGTGTTATTTGTTTTTATAATCTTTTGGGAATTCAGAGAACTGCCACGCTAACCAAAATATCAAAAGAGAAAGCAAAAGCAGTATCATGAAGCCAAGGCAGTAGCCCTTATGGTTGGAGCAAGTGCTTGTAGCTGTGGCCTTGCCAACAGCTCTCCCTCCAGTGGCCTTGCCAACTCGGAGAGGGCAGGATTCTGATTCCTTTAGGATCCTGCCATGGCATGGACCCATCTGACCTTACTACTGCCATAACCTTACCATGCGAGACGACAATCAGACTGTAGATCACACAGATATATGCTGATGAATTCAAAGTTTTAAAAATAAAACTCAGTCAAAATAGAATAACTATATAACTGCAAAACCAATCATAGTGGCTCAAGCTCTGTAACTGCTTTAAATTCAGTTTCTCCACTCATTGGCTTGGGCAAGTTACTTTTATCTTTCTAGAAGTTTCAGCTTACTCATCTATGAAATGGTAATAATAACAGTACCTGCCTCATAGTGCTATTGAGTAGAGTAAATGAATCCATTCATATATGGTTGTTCTCCCAGTGCCTGGAATATGATAGATAATAATTGCTGGCTTTCTTAGTGTTTATTACAAACATGAAACATTACTTTGAATGCCCAATGTAGCAATCATATGGATTCTGTGGGCAAGTCTTTGTGGATAAGTGGCAGGCTCTGTCACTGAACATTGAAATGGCTGCTTTTGAGGAGCTTTCATCATTTACTACTCTTCCAAACACCATGTTGATCTGAAAGGGTTTATGCAACTTTCCCAAGTATCTATTTTATATGTGAAAAATATAGCACATTTGTGAATGATAGAATAATCATTGTAGTAAACAATCAGTGCTCCAGTGGTGAAATGTGAGTCACCTTTTTATGGTACATTCCTTAAGTGCTATAATCCTATGAAGTATTAATCAAACTCACTTTTCAATTAAATTGTTAAAGTTCATCACTGGTACCTGAAAGGTCATTCCTGATACACAGACTGGAGTTGTCCAAGTGTATTCTAAGATAGCACACACTCTCTTTAGTGTCTTTTTTATCACCTTTATTCATTGTCTGTGATTATCTGCTTACATTTACAAATATGAGTGTCTCATCCATGTGGGTCCACTTTGTATTTTCTAATTTTAGACACCTCTTATTTAGTTTGAAATTAATCTACAAATTGACCAAAAAAAGTACCTCGGTATCCCTACCATTGTTGAAAAATAAGAAAATTAGAAAATACTAGAGCCTTAGATAGAATGTAGAAGACTTTATTAGGCAATGGTTTTTGCAATGGTTTTAGGAATCAGAAATAAATTATTTGTGTTTGCCAATGTTTCCATCTTGTTACAGATGGCTCTTGCTGGCAAAAGATAAGGGCAGAGGGAAGCCAATAAACTTGCCATCTTTTCCCCTAAGAATATATGAATAGTATAACATATTGCCCTCAAAAATAATTTTTTTTGCCATCATTCTCTGTTAATATCAGTTTCCTTTTGTCTATCTGCCTTTAGGTTGCTACACAAAAAAAAGTATTTAACCTCTGTACTTCTTATGAAAAAAGGTATATAGCTATTGAGTGGATTTTGTCTGTAAGTCTTTTCTTTCTTAACAATAAAGTTAATGCTCCAAAAGTGGATGGCAAAAATCAATTTTAACTGGCAGTTGATGTTCTTTCAATAAATAACTTAAATCACTTCATGTTCTTCAAATATAGGGAACAAAAGTAGAATTTAGGATTACACATTGCAAAGAATAATATGGGTAACTAATTGAGATGCTCAAAGATTGTGATATAGTTTAATAATTTAGAGAGGTAAAAGTTTTTGTCAGATAAAATTAGATACAAAATTATACAATATAATTTGCATGTTTAATCTATCTCTTGTATAATAAACAATTAAGATGAGTGGGATAGCATCATATTTAATATTTTATTCATTAAGAAATAAAAATATTCCCTAAATAAGAATTCATTGTATTTAATGCATTCTATATAAAAATATGTGGTAATAAATAGTTGGAATGTAGGTACAGTGGGATTTTGATAAACTGGACAACTTTGAGATTGGATTATTTTGGTTAATTAGATATTAGCTCAAAAATGTATTCATTTTAATACTTTTTAATAATCTTTATAGCAAATAATAGTTGATTTTTCTGTCTTAGTGGGTTCATTAGGTTGAACACAGACTGCATTTTTTGTTTTATTTTTATTTTCCCCTTATATTAGATGTCTAAAATGCCTCAGGACTAACATTCTGAATGTTAGGATGGCACCTGTAACAATACAGGTAGAAGAAACTTTGTTTAATCTTTAGAAGGCACTGAGTTTAGGTGAAGGGTTATTTTTTGATTCAAGTCAGTTTTCTTGACAGTTGTTACTCTCCCCTTATTTACTTAGCAAACCTTTACTGAGTTCTACAATGTATGAAACCCTGGGCAGTGACTTCAGGTATAAAGATGAATTTGGCATCTCTGAAGGATGCTCAAAATCTATCAGAGAAATTGGAAAAACATCAAACCGACTGAAAGTAGTGTAACAGAGATCATTAATGTGGTTTGAAGTAATGACTGTGGAACATATGATAAATCAGAATATTACAAAAAATGAGAAAATCAAACTGATTGTGTTTCAGATAAGTAGATTTTGAGAAGAGTTGTCAGCTACAAATCTGACTTGATAGGAATCATGTACTGGGTAACAGGCTTTAAAGATGAGTAGCACAATATGGTGTAAAATAATAGAAAGAGTGCTTTACTAGTTTTCCTCATCAGCTTCTATTTTTGCAAGATTATGGAAAATGTTCATAAATCGAATCTTCATTTTACAACTCTGTTTAACCATTTTTTTTCAATTCTGTCAGTTCTCTTTTGCAAGAAAGTACTATCCATTCACCTACAAGGTCTGTGAATCAGGGAATTAAAATACATGAATAGAATTTCAAACTTGAATGCATAAAAAGCTACACATTGTCTAGACAGCTGTCCATGGAATATATAATTTGTTCTTTCAAAAGTCCATATTTAAACTTAAGGTTGACACTTTGTCCTTGATTCACACTACAATGCTTCTCACTTCCCTACATAATAGAATGAGTTAAAGATTGTGTTAATCTACAGTTGCTACTGCTGTCACTTGGCTCATATATTTAATAATGACACATATATGTTTTTCTCTGTATGGTACATAAACTCATACATACATGTATGTACATGTTTGGTGTCATAAATGAGTTAAAAATGTTATCATTATTATAACGTTACCATTATGTCCAAATGTGAATCTCAAATCATGCTCAATAGTTTATCCACTGAAATAACTGCTATGACAAGTGGAAATACCTGGAAGATTTTAAAGTTTCAAAGAGTGTTTCATAAAATAGGCTCACTTTTGAATTGCCCATCTGTCCTTTCAATGCCATGTGCATTGGTAATCAAGACAACAGCATGTCTTTTGCTAATCCAAACAGAATGTTGACTGGTCATTTTATTGAAGAGGTAAAATTCCAAAACATTTACCCCAGTAGAGCATTATAATTACTCTATTATAATAAGTAATGAAATATTTATTCTAAAATTCAAGAGATATTTGAACACAAATAAAGTAAAAGTTTCACAGAGCAAGGAGTAATCTAAGAGAAAACGATATTTAAAGGTCTGCCCAGAGTATTTATTTGATTGGTCCCATGTTTAACATCAAGTTAAACTATATATTCTGACCATATATTTTAAGTGATAAAAATAATATATGTTCATGCTTTAAAAAGAAATACAAGTGTTGAAGAAACTGTAAGTGAAAAAGTAAAAATCCAACCCATTTCCCCATATCACTTACTGTACTCACTCCCTAGAGAAAACAATTTATAATAGTTTATTGGTATCCTTCCAGGAAATGTCTATGTGTACTTAAATATGGTGCATGTAAATCTTTTTCTATACAAGTAGGATGATACTTTTCATGTTGTTCTAACATTTGTCTTTTTCTCTTAATCATGTCTTAGATAACTTTTAATATCAGAATGCATGCATCTATCTAATTCATTTTAACAAATGCAAAAGACTGAATTAGTTCACTGTTGTGGATTAACTTTGATGGATGTTTTAGTTGGCATTTCGGTTTTATCATACCCATTTTTGACTTAATGAATATATTGTTATCAAAGCCAGGTGTTCATTTTTGAATCTGAGCTTAGGTTAGTTCGATCTCCATGGAAAGTGTTGGATAAGGACATGGGTAACAGAGATGCCACCACTAGTTGGTGATACAAAAATATAGATGAACAAACTAACTGGAATGGAGTAAAGTTGGTGGGTAATGGAATTATAGTAAAAAAGAGAAAAAAATCTCAGTATGATAGTTTGTTTTTACTATACAAGTATAAAAATTTTGTTACAAAAAAAAGGCCTGAACATGTGCATGTGTGTATGTGTGTCTTGGTGAACTCATAACTTAATATGGTAGTTTTGAGCACTGCATATTTTCAAAAAGCTCAATTATTCGGGCCGACCCTGTGGCTCACTCGGGAGAGTGCGGCACTGGGAGCACAGCGGCACGCCGAGGCCGCGGGTTCAGATCCTATGTAGGGATGGCCGGTGAGCTCACTGGCTGAGCGTGGTGTGGGCTGCACCAAGCCAAGGGTTCTGATCCCCTTACCGGTCACAAAAACAAAAACAAAAACAAAAAAAAACTCAATTATTCAATAACAGCTCCTATTTTATGTACGTTTGTATTTTCTGGAGTTTTGCTCCTGGGAGTAAATAGTAAAATAACTATAGGAATTTTATCTATTTCCTCTGTGATTCAGACAGCCCCTGGGAGAGCAGGAAGGGGAACAGGTGTGACCAGGCAGCTTTTATTGTGTGTTCAAAGCTTGCCTAGCCCCTTTTTTCCCCACCATTGCTCTTATCACCCATGAACTAAAATTGGTATGGGAGTTTTTCAAACTATACACCTATATCTAATCACCAAGCTTTATTTTCCTCCCTTTGGTTTAAGTATTCACAACTAATTAAATTCCTTTTTAAAAAAATCTGAAATCACTATGTGACTATAAAAAGAATGAACAAATTTTTTGTATAGCGATACAGAAAGATCTCCTGGATATATTACTAAATAAAAAAAGAAAGGTGCAAAACATGAATACAGAATGCTATTTTTATGTTAAAAAGAGGAGGAATAAAAATACACATAATTTTTCATCTCTACTTAAATAATTTTCTTCATTTTGCATAGAAAACACGGAAAGGATACACACTAAAAATAAAGAGTGATTACCTATAGGTTTGGGGAGGAGAGGCAGGAACAGGAAAGCTAAGGGCGGATGAGAGAGAAATAACATTTTTCAATGTACCATGACTTTTATTGTGTGGATTTTTCAACTTTGTGAATGAATTACATATTCAAAAGATAACATTACATTAAAAAACACTTAGAAGTTCATAGTGGAGGCAGTGAAATGTTTTGGTAACAATGTAGGCTATAAATATGAGGGGCATGTGGGTTTTGTAACATATTTGCCACTGTTGCTTTAACTTGGAGACTCTCAGTCTTCCTGGCCTCAAAGTCCTCACCTGCACCAATTGAGAGGGTTGCGGTAGATTATTTTATGCCCTAGATGTCATTGTCAGCTATATTTTAATTGATATAAGATTGTGCATAATCTGGAGTTACTGGATTAGTGCCACGGGCCACAGAAAGCATGGCAACATATGTTCCAATGTATTTTTCCATCCAAAATATTGTCATAATATTTCTTTGAAGAATTCCATTTTATAATGTTCTTCTAGCTGTATGTTTTAAAGGTAGGAACACTGTGTGAAATAATCTCTCTCAGAAATGTTTGACTATATAGTTGGTTTCCTTAGAGGAATGTAACTTTTCACAAAATTTTATCATAGAAATGTGCACTGATAAGGGTAATAGAATGTGTGGAACATGATGTGCTAGGTAATGTGCTGGGAACTTTACATCTGTAGCTTTCATGGAAATCCTACAATAATGTGCTTTTATTCCCATTTTCGTTTGAGGAAATAAGGCTTAGAGACTTTTAGATCTTGGAATAGATATTCTAAGTATAGAACTTGAGTGTCAACAGAAAGTATTAGGAAAGGTAAGGAAGATGAATATTAACATCTCTCCATAGAATATGGTAGCTGTATTCCTGAATGGAAGCAATAAAGGACTATGTAATTTCCTTGAGTATTTTCACTGACACACTCTTGTCTGCCTCCTCTCCACAGACGTGCTCAACAGAGACATACAGGAGGAAGGGGACACTGAGACATCCACCCAGTGATCCTGACATAAAAGGAAGAAAGAAAGACATATACACTATACTCACAGGCACAGAGAGAGAGTGGGAGAGAGAGAACATACTGTCAGAAACACACACTAAGAGCCAACCACCATAGAGACAAATACAGTGAGAAATCAGGGAGGCACAGAGAGAGAAATGCACAAAAATACAGAAAGAATGGGACACAGGGTGTCAGAGAAACTGTCAAAGCAGAAAAAAAGAGAAACTGTCGAGCTAGGGCAGGGTAAGGAGCTCACAGACACCTCAATCCCATTCACAGATTGGGTCACAAAGCCTTCACATGCCAGGCTGGATCACCAGACCCCTCACACACAGTTCTATGAGCTAGGTAACTGGCCAAAAGGTACTTGGAGCCATAGGTCAGACAGCACAGACGCCTGAGGCAGTCAACACCAGCCAAGTCGCGACACTGCACACGCGCACTAACTCCACGCCAACAAAACTTATTTACACAGAATGCACTGCACCACCCCCAATCAGATCTAAGGTAAGGGGACCTGATTAAATTATTCTATTTTCCCAACAATCCACCCCTTCAGGGTCCCTCGCCGTACAATCTATGCATTTAGAATCTTCCATGATGTTCTCTTATTGTCTGTTCAATATACCTTAAGGCTTATAGTTCTGTCCTTTACCTGCACATGTCCAGTTAGTACTCACCATTGGTGTGATCTTCCATGGGAATCCTGCAGTCATACTGATGGGAAGTTCAATGCACATTCAGTAGGCCAACACTTTGATCACGCGACTCCGGTGCAGTGCCTGTGCCCAGAACACTATGGGCTAAAAGACAGAAGGTATCAACCAATATATTATCTGAATAGCTTCTGAGATGACCCTTGTCTTACCCAACCAGACCATTCCTGGGAATTTGACTGACAGCCCAGGTCCTTGCACTTTGGCTGTGTTCATGGCCCACCCACATTTTTCCAAATGACTTAACAGCGTTGGAGCTGCCTGGGTTAAATCTGCAAGAGAACTGGAGATTAGTAACACATCATCAATGTAGTGAAACATTGTAACTGTGCTGGGCCTAGTCCACTTGGCTATGTCCCCAGCCACCAAACCATGACAGATGGTTGGGCTATGCAGATAACATTGGGGCAATCTTCAAAGGTCCACTGTCTTCCTTCCCATGCGAAGGCAAACTGATCTTCACTATCAGCCAAGATTGGAATAGAGAAAAAGCATTTGCAAGGTCCAGAACACAATGATAAGTAGTCCCCAGCTGAGTCATCAGCTGCTCCATCAAGTTGTGAACTGAAGTCACAGCTGCATGCAAAGGAGGCACTACTTTGTTTAGTTCTCAATAATCTACAGTCATTCTCCAGGTACCATCAGGCTTTTTCACTGGCCATACTGGAGCATTAAATGGGCTATGAGCTGGACGAATAATGCCAACTTTCTCTAATTCCAATGTAGTGGCACTTATTTCTGCATGTCCTCCTTGTAGGCAATATTGCTTTACATTAGCTACACATCTTGGCTTGGATAACACCTGTGGGTCACGTTTAGCATATCCTTGTAACACAGGCTTTACTGTCGGTATTCACAGCTGAAACTCTCCAACTGTTGTTTGCAGGTGCAAACTGTAAAGTACATCCATATCTAAGATGTATTCAGCTACAGGAGATATTTATATATATACATATACATACATACATACACAGCATATACATGAGGAGGTAATCTTCCTATGCCCAATGGCAATGACACAGGTTTGTCCTCAGTAGTATGTCCTTCACAGCCATCTATATGAACTGTGGCCCCTGGAAACTTATCTGGATTGCCATATATCAGGCTACATTCTGCACCTGTATCCACCAATGCCAAAACACACTGCTCATTTGTCTTTGGCCAATATATTGCCAATTCAACATGAGGCCTCTGGTCCTCACCTGCCCCCAAAAGACAAGTACCTTGGCCTGCTCCCTAATTGAAATGAATCAGTTCATCTGCCTCCTTGGGAGCAACCAAAATGTCCTTTAAATCCACTGAGCATACCTTGCTACCTGTTTCCAGATGTTTGGTGAAATGCTGTTCAGGGCGCAATTGTTGCCACAAAGCAAACAGGACTGCATTTGGCTGCTGCTGGTCAGTTTCCTTTTTATCAACCCCTGCTGCGAGCAAGTCAAGCCACATCTGCTTATGGCTATTCTTGTTTGGTCCCTTTAGGATAAAATCCCAAGCACTTCTGAGGGTTTGGTCTCAGCCACCTTTTGGGCCCCTTTTGCTTGTCTGTATCCTCTACCTCAGCCAAGTGGGCTATCATGGTCATTACTTCATATATAGGATGACCAATGTATGGGGCCAGTATGGCTATCAGTGACCCAAAGGATGTTAAAAGGGCATTTTGCAGCACTATGTCTCTCATGCTGCCTGTAAAGTTTTCATCATCTGGGCCATGAGTGTTCACATTCAACATGGACTGCTGCATCCCCAGCTCTTGAATGATATGGACCAGCTTAGTGTACGTTTGCCATTTACTCGCAATCTTGGACAGTTCTCCAGCATTTGCGCACATGGTTCAGGCAGTTGCATTCACCCAGTCCATTAAGGAGTGATTACCTCATTCGGGTGCATATCTGCAGCTATTCTGTAGCCACTGCCTCAGGAATGGGTAATGGAGGCCACTTTCTCCATCTCCTCACCAGAGCACATCACACTATCCGCTCCTAGGTCCCATAACCACAACAGCCAAGCAGCCAGGGTCTCCCCCATGTTTCTACCGAACTGTCTCCCCAATTCAACCAGTTCAGCCTGGGTGTACAGGACATAGGTGGTGAACTGGGTCACCCGTGGATCACCCACTGGTTGTCCATCCGGCCCCATAGGCTGCTCATGTCTCAATTTCTCATGTGCAACAGGTCGTGCCTGGAGATGCATGGTTTCCTCCAATTCACACTGGGTTGGTTGTCTTCCCTGATGTGAGAGGCAGGAGTGGCCAGTCGCTGCACATCATCCTCCAGTATAATCATCCTTGCTTCCAAAAACTGCTTTCTGCCGCAAATCTTGATCAGTTTGCAACACTGTGAGCAGCAACTAGGCTCCGGTCAGCAGAAAAGTGGCCACTGGGCACCACATGCTCAAGGACAGCCACATTTCCTCCCTTCCCAATCGGTTTTCCGTCATAGTGCCTGGTCCATGCTGCCTTGCAGTACAGTGTGCAGCAACCAGATCCTGGTCAAAAGGAAGGTGGCCGTAGGGCAGAGCATATTCACAAGTAGCCACATTTCCTCCTTCATCTGAGGGTTTATGGCTCCTGTACCTGCTCAGAATCCTGCTACAACTATGCCAGTTGTCGAGCTAGGGATATGTCTGGAGCTCACAGACCCCTCAAGCCCATTTACAGACTGGGTCACAAACACTTCACATGCCAGGCTGGGTCGCCAGACCCCTCACATGCCAGGCTGGGGTCACCAGACCCCTCACATGCAGGTCTATAAGCTAGGTCACCAGCCAAATGGTCCTTGAAGCCACAGGTCAGAGAGCATGGCTGCACGGGGCAGACGGCCAAGGCAGTCAATGCCAGCCAAGTCACAGTACCTTGCATGTACACTAACTCCACCCACGCACAACTTATTTACAAAGAATGCACTGCACCACCCCCAATCAGACCTAAGGCAAGGGGCCTGATTAAATTGTTCTGTTTTCCCAACACTCACAAGTGGAGACACATAAATATATACAATAGTTTTTTTGTTTGTTTTTTTTAAAGCACACTTCTGAGAGAGACACAAGGCAGAGTGAGGTATGCAAATAAGCAGCAGCAAGACACAATTGGGCAGAGTCTCATGAATTCAGTGACATTTACACACAAAATGAAGTGAGTGATCTGTACCTCCACAAAGGAAGAATGAAACATACACTTAACTAGACAAAGACATTCACAGACTCAAACACAAAGCATCCAGGCACACAGAGATAGATATATACATACGCAGGAGAGAGATGGAGACACCCACAGCCTGAAGACAAAAAGAATAAGACTTCAGTTCTTGCTATAATAGTTCAAAGGCTGCCCTGCTTCCCTGGATCCTGCCCTAAGCAGGTGGCTGAGAATTTTTTCTTTTCCAGGCCACAGATGGTGACACCACCCTTGGATGGTGGTTTCTCATTCTTACTGCATTTCTCTACTTCTGTTTATTTCCTTATGTTCTGGGGAGCAAAATTTTCTCACTCTTTGACAACTATCTCCCTTGGATATTTCTTGATAACTTTCACATGTTCCGTACATTACATTTCTTCATTTTCCTAAAGGTGTGTTCTGAATTGCTTCAGGCTGGGTTCATTTGTTTATCTAAAAATGATTTTCTTCCTTCCAGTCTTAGTTTTACTGAAGTCTGATATAATATTATACAAGATAGTAAGGTGGATATTCTTGGTAATATGTGGACCAACATATTAAATATGAAAAGAAAGGAATTGAGATTTTTAATATTTTAATGGCATATATATGTGTATATATACACATATGTATATCTGTGTGCCTTTATATACATACATTTATTTAACGGCACATAGGTATATATGTATACTTGGGTTTTTATATATGTGTATATGATATATATATATATATATGTATCATATATGTATATGTATATTTATCTATCTGTTATTTATTTAAAGTATTCTCACAAAATAAAACATTATTTGGGAGTGGCCCACACTGTTTCTTCTGGGTATAGTCTTCTCAAAGAGAAGGTACCATTTGAGTTGAGCTTGTAGTCACAGAAACATTTCCAGCTGGTGTGTGTTATAGCTAAGCATGTACACAATGTAATTCATTTCATATATTTATCTACTGCTTTTTATTTTACTCCTCAGTGAGAGTTAAAATAGAAAAGGGTCAGGATTCTAAAAATAGGAAAAAGGTCTGCATCGCAAGTTTTCCTCAAAGTGTGGCACACAGACCTCATTATCAGTAAATTGCTGAATTCTAGGCTGTACCCTGACCAATCTCAGGAGAAAAGGGGAGTTAGGAATTGACATTTTTAATAAGCTCCCTAGATATTTCTTATGCACACTTGTGTTGAAGAAGCACTCTCTAGAGACCTGAATTTTATTGATTTTTGTACAGGGATTATTTCTGAAAGATATGTTCAAATACGAAGGCAGGGAAATGTGGGAAAGTATTTCAGCTGTAAATTTTGTACATTGAAATTGATCTGAATACCCCTATCTATTCAGTTTTCTTTCTTCCTTTTTTTCCTTAATCCTGAACCATTTAGATCTTTCAATGATCATGTTCTCTTAAGGGTTTTCTCACTGTCTTTCTGCTTAAAAGGGAATGTCCAGAATAATTAAGCTGCGTGCAGAGAGAAATTTCTACTTCATTTCAACAAAATATTTTAAAAAATCATTCATTCTCAATGAATAATTATCTTTGGGTAAATCACAAAGCGTAAGTGAACCCATGTATTATATGTGTGTATAATATACATATACACATATGCAAACATTTACACGTATATGTATATAGCATTCATATTTATAAATTGAACGCTACTGTCATGTGTAGTATTGTATGAATAGATTCAGGCCTAATTGCATGCAGGTAAAGTATTAAGATATTTCTTAACATGTATCAGAAAAGGCGAGTTTTAATACTACATAAATACAGATGTATCCATATTCAAAAGAAAAATACACAGGATTGGTAACTTAAGAAACAGATATTTGGGAAATTATTCCCTTATAATAGAGATTTACTTATCCAAATAGTACACGACAGAGTGCTCAACATTGCAGCCTCTCTTAGTGTATTTAAGATTTACAAACATTGATTTATGTGCAAATTTTGGAAACATCCCTTGCCTAAAGTCAATTGAATTTTTTTATAGCTTTAAATTTTAATACAGCTGTTTCTAGCTTTCTATATTAAAATAAAACTTCCATGATATTCGTGACATGGTTGTTTATCTAAATGTGAAATATTTCACAAAATCAAATGTGATTTCCATATATTTTTAAAAATATATTTTTGTTGTAGAAATACTGGAGACTTAATGGAAAAGCATTTATGTTGGTAAAGATGTTTTTCTTCAAACACAATCTTGGCTGCCAATAGCTAAATATTAGTATTAAATATGCTATCTTTGAGAAATATTATTATTCTGGACTCTAACAAAAAGTAGCTTGAATTGAGGTATTTTAATAGCTTAAAGGGAAGGATGAAATGTAAGGAAGGAGAAATCAATAAAGCATGGGGCCTCTTATCTCCTATTGATTCTTGTAATCCAGCAACCGTTAAATACTTAACTAAGCTTCTTTTAAGATGGCATGTTTATATTTTGAAGATCAAATGCCTTAATTTTGCTCATGGCTTTCCCCAAAACAATTCATGCACAAGACAGAAGTAAGCTTTCAGTGGCCATGTTTCCTGCTGTAGATGTTTCTAAGCTGAACATACCAGAGGTGCACTGTGAGTGGCATCACGCTCAAGCAATTCTTGTTGTAGTGCTGGTGTACATGAGTACCTTTTAAACATTATCCACAGATTTTGAAAATAGAGCTAGAACATCAAAGTTGGTAAGTAGTAGAATTAGCAAAAATATTTTAATATTCAGATAATTTAAAAGTATGATTTCATCCAGAATATCATTCTTACCTTGCAGCAAAAATCTTTCGAATTCTAACTGGATAAAATGTTAGAAATGCTAGCTTGTCCCAAACCTGTCAACTCTCTCCTTAATGAGTATTATTACTATAGAAATAAAGAATTACTATAACATTTTGCTTTTAAATTGTCTGTGCTTCTTTTTTCTAATGACTTGACATTTTGCCAAGTGTTTATTTTTATCCTCATTTGCTGGTAACCCATTTGAAACCCATAATGACTAAATATTAAATAGTAAATGGCAAACAAAGGTTTTTATTAATACATTTGTAAACTTCATTTTCTTAAAGACACCACAGAATATGTATTTTTTCTTCCTAAAATTGTTCTAACGTCGATCCATCATTTTTGTTTTGTTTTTCATTTACTGTGTGGTAATAATAGTTCATAATTCATAATATTTATTGTGCCCCTAATATATACCAGACTATGCTCTAAGAGCAACACATATATTACTGCCTTTAATATTATAAATGATCCTATAAAATTAGTAAAAGTTATTTCTATTCCCAATTTACTGATGGATAAATCAAGACCCAGGTTGTTAAATAATTTGCCAAAAGTCTAACAGCAGTTAGAATGGTAGAACCAAGGTCCAAAATCGAGAATTCTGACTCCAGAATCTGTGTTCTTAATGGGCAAGTAAGAAAGCAAGAATATTTTAATTTAAAAAAGTATATATTTCCTTTTGTCTTTAAGATAACACACTACTCCTGAATATGTGATGCAAGCCAGTCCTTTGTGTCACAATTGTGCCCTTTGTAATTCTTCATCCCTACTCTTTCCTGCTTACTTAATGCCAATAATTTGAAGCTTCCATGTCACGCGTGAAAAGCCTTTTGCAGTGCTTTCATGAACACCACCTTGTTTGCCTGCAAGGATCCCCAGGTAGATAGAAGACACTGCCTCTTCTTTTTACTGCTGTAGAAATGAAGGCTTAGATATATGAAGTGACTTGAACAATGTCACAGAGATAATCACCTAGTTAGGTGGCAGAGCTCAAACTAGATCCCAAGCCTTCTGTTACTAACTAGCTCTTTAGCCACAGAATTTGGCAGCAGTCATTTTGAGATGGGCTATCTCAGGCCTCGCCTCTGGGTACTGTGGAAGCACCTGACTCACAGCTTCACAGTCTGGGCCCTAGCATACCTGTGGAGTCACCCCCACCCCCACTAAGCAACAGACTCAGGTTCAAATTTAAAGTTTCCCATTTGAATAGACTGCATGTTCTAGTTTCTTCCAGACTCCCCCACCCCCGTGAAGCTAACTCCAGTTCTGCTTTCCCAACATCTCTGTTGGGGACAGACATGAGACTCATCCATTCTACAGAGCACATTTACCTACCCATGTCTTATTATCCTGTGTTGTCACAACCTTGCCTCTATTTCTTCATACCACAGACGAATAACCCAGCACATGACCTTTGTTCTACACCTTCCACCCACATTTATTATGGTTTCACTTATTTTGTTCTTCATCATTTCAGTGCACCCAATGCCATCTAATAAATTAGCAACAGAGTTTACTCTGAATGGCTAGGAAGTCTGAAGTATGAATGTGTATGTATCCCAATCAGACATTCTTAGATTTTAACTGCTATTCTATTGATTTCCCTGGAGAAATTTTGTGACATTTTTCTGATATCCTGTGGTAGCACAGAATAGTCCTGATGGTGTGAATTCCAAAGTAATAAAAAACTGGGTCCACATCCTGGCTCCCCCAGCTATTAGATAGAAGATACTAGACAAGGGCTGGCTGGTTAGCTCAGTGGTTATAGCACGGTGCTGATAACACCCAGGTCAAGGGTGCAATCCCTGTACCAGCCAGCTGTCCAAAAAAGAAAAAAACAAAACAAAACAAAAGATATTGGATAATTTGTCATCTTTCTAGCCCCTAGATTTCTTCTCAGCCACCCACAATTCATTGATACTTATCATTATCGGAATTGTACTGTATAGATCAGGCACTGTATGAGGTATTTTACATTCAGGATCTCAAATTCTTGTGATAGTTTTGTTATGTGGGTATTATACCACTTTATATTTTAAAAGACTAGTAATAGGATAAAAAAACTACCAAAGCCGCATAGCTAGTAGATGACCTAAAGGACTTTAATTCTAAAGTCCTTTTTACTTTAGTGCATATTATACTAGGAGTTATATGTGTTAAGATTGTTGTGTGTGAGCATATTTGTGCCTATGCATGTGCATATGTGTGTGTCTGTGTAGGTATTAAGGATTTGGTTTGAAGCAATGGATAGAAGAAAGGCAAAGGGTAAAACAAAAATGTAACTGAACTTCTCTATGCTAAGCCCTATCCTGGGCATTTTAAAATATTATAGCAATTTTTTTGGGGGGGGGCACTGTCACCTGAGATTCTATGGGACTAAAAAACATGTCACAGCTAGAAAATGAAAGAGTCCAATACCCAAACTCATATGATGTCTGTCTCCAAACCCATTACAACACAGACAAAATATCAAGTAGTGTTAGTACATATTTTAGGAAGTACTTTTTAGAGTCAGAGACTTCTAGGTTTAGAAATGTCTTCGAGAATAATCCAGAGGTGATATTAAAAATATAAATTGTCAAGTAGGAAAGGATAACAGCATGTATATACATAGCCCCCATCATGCCAATAATTAACCCTTTAGGGTCGTAATCATGCTACAGTCAGGACATCCTGGCAAAGGGGCCCAAGCCAAAGCATCCTGGGAGCTTCAGTAGAAGGACTTTGATGGTTCTGGGCAGTAGTCATTTACCATCCTGTCCAGAGCATTTCACTATGTCATTGACCTATATGACTACACATGAGCCCTAGCTATTCTTGTCCTTTCCAAGCTTTAATTATTCCACACACTAATATGCACTACTGAGAAATTATCCCTTTTAACTGATATTGCTTATTTGGTTTGAACTCTAGGATTTTTGGTCCTTCCATTGGCTGGTTTATAAATTTTTTTCTGTTTTTTTTTTTTTTTTTTCTTTTTTAAAGGCACTTCAATAAGTATTTTTTCTTAATTTATATTTTAATCTCAATCCAATCAAATAAAATGTTTCTTAGGGGAGTAAGTACTAAAGGCTTTATAGTTGTGGTATAATTATGCTAGATCTGTTGGTTCATGGTTTGTTTGAAATAGGTCCATGCTACATCAAATAACCCCAGCCCCAATTTTTCCTTTCTCTGCTTGTCTTTTATTTGCTATATGACATATTGTAAAGGAGCTAACTAAATAGGTGATAGAAAACCTGAAATCTAGACCTACCTTTACTTTTAATTAGCTGTGGGTCCTGAGCAAACCTGCTAAACATTCTACTTTTGTTTCCTCACCTGTGAAATGAGGAGGGTTGATAGTCACTCCATGGGGTCCCTTCTAATGCTAGCGTCATATGAATCTGGACACATAATCACTGGATTCATGATATTTCTATAGTGTACACTTAACATTTATTTGTATCAGGTGAGAGAGAGGGGGAGGGAGAGAGAGAGCACAGAACTGTGCCCCTGACAGACTCCAGCCTGACTGGTAAGAGATCAACCCATGGAGTACAAAAACTGAAACTTTGCTTCACCAAGGACCAGAGATATATAGCAAGGAGGGGAACGCGTGACCAGAAACTGGCAAGAAGTCATCTCATGGGAGCACACACTTGCCAGGAGTCCAGATCCTCCAGGGATTCCACTCAGAAAATAAGATCATCATAATTACTGGTTTAATTTACCTCACTTATGGAGATAAAATTTTGTAATGCTGAAGAGCTAAAGTATTTTCACTCAGGTCTTGCTGAGAAGTATGGAACTACCTCTCATTCATATGCTGAGGACAGCATTCGGGGTCAAAAAAGGACTACAGTAGTACAGTAGTGGGAGATTCCCTGTGTCCATCCACGCTAACAACTTTTCTCCTCTATGAGGTGTGTTGATTATAATTAGAACTTTAAGAAATCAACTATATGAAACACAGCACACAATATGTAAGTATAAAGTAACCTGTTTGTGTGATGATGGCAAGACTCAATGAAAAAAGAAAAATGTTAGGAAGTAGGGGAACTTGGAGATAAAATCTGGAAATAGTAAGCAGGGCCTTATGGGTGAGGCTGGGGCATTTATACTAAGACAATAGGAATAAGAAGATAGTAAAGACTTTAAATAGAGCAGTGAAACAATGAAAATCACCTTTAAGGAACATTAGTCTGCACTGCATTTTTAAAATGCATTTTAAATGACTAGTTTCCATTTGGAATATAAAATACCTTATTTTTGCTCATGAATTTCTAAAACATCCAAACTCATGTTAAACCATATTTAGTTTTCATCTGTCTTGTTATAGCTATTTTAAACCTCACAGTACAAGATTTGCCATGTCTAAGTAAGACTTCAGGCTTTTAAGTTCCTGTTCCTTCAGAGTGCTTGCAATTTTAGTCTTAGAAAGAGTGGAATGTATGTACATTTTAGCTGATGTTAATTTTCAATGATGAAATCTTTGTCTTTTGGGTTTGCCACTATTATTATCTGCAACTTCATAAACCTATGGACTACAAAAGGGATTGGAGAGAGTCTAGAGTCTGAATGACGGTGAGAGCCACCAAGAGGCTTCTACGGTAGGTTAGTCATGTGGTAATGATGGCCATGGACTAGGCTCTCCATAGAGAGAATTGAGAGACAGTGGCAGTAATGGGGTTTCTCTTGGAAATTTGCTGAAAACTACTCCCAGCTGTGAACCTGTAAAAATCAAAACCAAATTTATCTACTTCCAAGATACAATGGTGGAACAGACATTGGGTACACATTCCCATTCCAAAAGGAAGGAATAGGCCAGAAGAAAGGAGAAACAGGCCCCAAACAAGTCCAAAACCCAGCAGGGCAGACATTATGTCTTAAAGATCCAAAATAATCTTCTTTGACTCCAAGTCCTACATCCTGGGCACAGTTGGGCATCTGGGCCCCCAAAGCATCAGGCAGCCTCGCTCCCACAGTTCTGCCAGGCTCAGCCCAGTGGAATGCACTGGTGCCTGTGGCTTTTCCAGGCTTGCATTGCACATTGCCAGTGGCCTTACAGATCTGGGGTCCTGGCGGCAGCCCTGCTGCATTGGCTGTACTAGACATTTCCCTGGTGGGGGCTATCTGTGGGGGCTCCAAACCCATTTTTCTACTCAGCGTTGCTCTAGTAGATGGCCTCTGCGGTGGCTCCACCCCTACAGCAGGTCACTGCCTGGGTCCCCAGGCTTTTCCATACATCCTCTGAAATCTGGGTGGAGGCTCCCAAGCCTTCCTAGCTCTGGCATTCTGCAAGCCTGCAGACCTAACACCACATGGATTCTGCCAAGACTTCTGGCTTGTACTTTCCAAAGCTGCATGTCCAGCCACACCTGGTGCCACTTTACCCACAGCCAGAGTAGCCAAAGCAGCTGGGGTGCTTGTGCTGGAAGCATCTTCTCAAGGTGGTCCTGGGTAGTGAGCCCATGGAGGGTGTCTCAAGGCTGTTCCCCAAGACAATTCTGTCTCCCTAGGTCTTTGGGCCTGAAATGGAAGAGATGGCCCCAGCGGCTTCTGCCATGCTTTCAGGGCCTTTTTCTCCTTCTCTTAATAATCCTTTTCTTTTGCACTAATCTTCTGAGCTAATGGTTATTGGGCTGCACCATTGCATGCTCTCTGTTTCTCTGACACCTTGCCAGGTTGCAAATTTTCCAAATCTTTTCTCTCTACTTCCCTTTTAATTTCTGGCTTTATATCATGCCTTTTCTGCCATAACTCAGAGTAGGCTATTAAAAGTAACCAGGCAGCTTCCTTAATGCTTTGCTGCTTAGAAATTTCTTCCGCTAAGTATTCTGGTTCACAGCTCTTAAGACCCACCTTCCGCAGAATCCAAGGGCATGGACACAATGCAGCCAAATTCCTTGCTGTGGTGTAGCAATGGTGGTCTTTCATCCAATTCCCGATAAGTCCCTTATTTCTATGTGAGACCTCATCATCCACATGGTCTTTACTGTCCACATTTCTATCAGCATTCCGGTCATGATGATTTAACCATTTAACTCTAAGACGTTCCAAACATTCTCTCATTTTTTGTCTTCTTCTAAGTCCTCCAAACTCCTCCAACCTTTGCCCATTACCCAGTTCCAAAGCCACTTCCACATTTTCAGGTATCTGTATAGTAACACCCTACTCCTCAGTACCAATTTTCTGTATTAGTCCATTTTGTGTTGCTATAACAGAAATGCCTGAGACTGGGAAATTTATAAAGAACAGAAGTTTGTTTGGCTTATGATTCTGGGGCAGCTGCATCTGGTATGGGCCTCAGGCTGCTTCTACTCATGGCAGAAAGTGGCAGGCAGCCAGTGGGTACAAGCAGATCACATGGCGAGAGGAAGAAAGGGAGAGAGAGGAGGTGCCAGGGTCTTTCAATCAACCAGCTCTTGCGGGAAGTAATAGAGTGAGAACTCACTCATTAATCCCCCCACCTAGGGAGAGCATTAATCCATTCAGAGGGATCCACCCCCATGACTCAATCAGTTTCCAACAGTGCCACATTCAGGATCAAATTTCCACATGAGTTTTGGCAGGGACAACACATCTAAACTCTATCAAGCACAATGCAGATTTATGACATTACTCAGAAGTATTATTTCTCTTTAACTGAAAATATTTTCAAAAAAAATTATTTTTCATCCATGATTTCTTTATATCTGGTTATATAATCAATAGTTTAAGAGGTGTGATCACTCTTTGTTCAATAAGTATAGCAATATCAAATTAGTGAGTTTTATTCTACATCAGTCACTTTCCTTTATTTCTTAAGACGTGTGTATTCATTCCAGTTATATAAAGTCAACTAAATTTCAATGGGTAAAATTCAATAGGTTTGCAATTATACCAAGTGTCCTGATATTTAATATTTTAAAGTTATTGTATTTTAAATGTTTGCCAATTTTGAAAAAATCAGATATGATTACATACTCCTGTTTTTATTTACAATGCATTGAATTCTGGCATTGTGTTTTCTATGGAACACAGACAGATTTTTCACACCCTTGATACAACTTTAATGAACTAGATTTTGTCCCAAGAGAGTATATCCTTGGAAATATTGCCTGTTACCAATTGCTTCAGAATAATGGTAATATCCTTAAATTCTCTCATTCTGTGGAAATGGCCTTAGGAATTCTTTACAGTCAGTTTGGGTCAAGAGGATGGAGAGAGATGAAACAAGGTCTTTAGTCAGAGCTTTCCCATCTATCACGGTGGGACCCACTGGAGCCTGGAGCTCTAAATAATCCTAAAAATTTCAGAGGCTTGGTCCCTTGAGAAGGACACATTTCTCATGGCCAGCTTTCTAAGTCAGGAGCTAATAATACCCTCAACCTACTTGCCTTTTGCAGATATGTGTGACACAAGTACGGATAATTTCTGCTGAATTGAACCCATAATGAAGGAATTTATAATCAGTACTAATGTATTTGAGACCTAAAATATATTAGCCCTTCATCAAAGGGAATGATAAAAAGCAGCATTAATATGGGTGGATAGTAATTATTTCAGAGCTCATAATTATTCTCCAGTTAACTACAGAGAAATGCTGATATTTTTATTCCTTTTTAAAAAATAAAAGGCACTGTGGTTAGATTTCGAAATGTAAGAATGTATCACATATCCTTTGTAAAAGCCAATACTTTGAATTATGCTTATGTTAATCACAAAGGAACTATTTTGGAATTAAATGAGTTCAGAGTTCATGGTTAGAAGTTCCCTTTACATTGCTAAGTTCTGTTGTTTCACCACTGAATCTATTTATTGCCTATAGGAGATATAAAATATAGTAATTACTCTCACTCCCTTTCGAAATGACATGAGGTCTACTTTCCTATTAACTCTAATGAGAGTTATGTGTGTGTTCTTCAGGGAGGACAGACCTAGTAGAGTTTCAAGGTAGAATAAATCACTTCTACACTCAGGTTTTAGTGGTCTAATTTGCTTTATATTTTGGTGCTTTATGATACCCATTTTAAACTGCTATATTGAAAATGCAATATTTGTTGTTTAAAAGAAGCATAAGCTATAGTTGGGATGTTTTCAATGATTATTTCGGTGTGAAGGATAAATGTTTTACCCTTTGGGGCAACCGTGTTACTCGACTTACAGGAATATGTGGTCCCTAAAATGTGATTGTCTACTTTTCACAAGAAAATTAGTGCCAGTTACCTTTTACAATATTTTATTTCTATTGAACATGTTTAAAAAACAGTAACTACATCAATTTTAACTGTTTACAGTAAAGGAAAATTAAGCAAGAGTTACTGTTTTACTAGAAAAGAAGGAAGTTCAAGGCAGTGGCCCTTTTGTTTCCAACCTGGGAATAAGGATTCTTGAGACCACGTAGGGATCTGCTTCTGTGATCCACAAAAATATGTTTACTCCACTGAGGCTTCCTCAGAGAAACCAATGTTGAGTTTTTCCCAATTTGCTACCCAAGACCCTCTCGGATATTTATTCGCAATTCATTTAGTTATAGAGATAAAGGAAGTCTGTTTTCTTTCTTCTTGTAATCAGCATTGCCAAAAACTTTTATCAACCCTCTTCTTCCCAAAGAGCCTTCAAAAATCAGATGTGTTAAAAATTCTTGATGCTTAGAAAACCCAATTACGTTAAAAAATTACTAAAATACTGCTGGAATCCAGACTATGGAAACAATTTCATATCATCTAATAATAAGTACCAATAAATGAAATTCTTTAGTTGGGAGAACTCAACTTAATCCTCCTCTAGGATAATGATGTCCCCATGTGTTTATGACACAAATAATATCTATATCTGTTTCTAACTCTCCAGATTTACTGCAGTAAAAGATGTCCTATAACAATGTATGGATGCAATCATCATCCCACATCAGTTAAGAAGCACACAGCTTCCTGAATACAGAAGATGATGATAACTAATGTAGTAAAAACGCTAAATCAACTAACCATTCCATCCATGGAAAACTCTCTCACCATGCATACAGTGTAATTTCCATGACTTCTCTACTTGTGCTGATCCAGAGTCAAATAGCAACTGAGAACTATGTCCCACATGCAAAAAAGTGTGAGATCATGTTTAATAAAAATTCTCTTACCATGGCATCTCATGTAGGCACAAGAGCTAGCAATTCTGTATGCATGTGAAGTATGTAAAACCACTGGCTTAGTGACTATAGAAACTAAACAAATTCTCATATAAATCGTGTAAATTGCCTTGAGTACCCTAGGAAAAGAGAGAAAGATACTTCCACCTGAATTGTACAAGAGAGATGTGTTATAGAGCCCTGAGCAAAATTAAGACAGTGATTTAATTGTCATAGGTTTTACATGTGCCTCCAAATGACAGCAATGACTCAGCAAAAATTTTGCGCTCACATTAGTGGTTTCCTAATATAGCCAAGATTTAAGCAGATTAAGTAATTTAATTAAAATTGGAAAGTAGATAGTGGTTTGGGCAGCAATAAATACCACTGCATTTAATTTGTGTTGCTAACCTGTGAAATAGAAATGTAAAAAAATATATTTGTTGCAGTCTTTAGGTAATTACAGAAAAATAAAAAGCTTGAAAACATAATTTTCTAAATCTAATATTTTGAATTAAGTTTTAAAGTTGAAAATATTTCAAATACAGTATCATTATTCAGCAATTTAAAAATTTGAATTAAAAATATTTTTATTCTTTGGAAGTATTTTTATTTTTCACAATGTTGTTACATGAATATCAAATAATCCTAAAGGTGCTTTTTGCATTTAAACAGGGTCATAGTAAAGAAATGTAAATTTCTGTGAACTTGCAACTGAGTGGCAATTAACATAAACTATTGCTTTCATCTAGGTTTTCTCTTAATGGAATGATTGCTTGCAGGTGTGACTATAAAAGTATATCACTCAATTTTTTGTGTACAGTTCCCCTGTCTGTATTTGAAATGACCTTAAAACCATGACCTGACAATTGAGGTAGTCAATGGATCCCTTCAATAACATGATCAAATTTTTCTTTTCAAATCTTTTGATCTTTGCCAGTTATTACTATTTTTCAAAGCTGTCTCTCTGAGTAAATGAAACATACCTATAGTGTATCTCATTTTTCCTTATGTTTTCTGGGATGGTGTTTTTTATTCTTTGAGGGTTGTAATAGTGGTTTAGCTCTGAATTACAAATATAATGCACAGTAATCTCTGAAAAGACTTAAGTCTTTCTCAAAATGTTTAACAATTCTTCCCTATGAAGTGTGCTTACAGTTAATGCTTGCTACTTTACTATTTGTGTTATTGAAATCAACACATGACTTTCTGTCCTTTTTTTTCCTTCTTTTTCTATGACTGTTACATTATGCATGACAAAATTCTCTTGCTTACTGCTATGTGGTTGGCTGTCTTTTAACTTGAGTGTCCTGTGTTTGTAGTGATTGCTTTTTGCATGAGGATTATGAAATGTCATTCAAACTAAATGGTTGTGGGGGAAAAAAAGGAATGTGGGCCTTCACTTGCTTTTTTGAGTGCTGAGAATGTCAATTATGTGACACTTAAAATTACTTTCATATGGCCTTTGACTTCCCCTTTGGTGTCCTCCTTTATTCTAGCAAATCAGTATTGTTAAGTATAATAAAACATTTATTAAACATTCACAGTGTTTTAATACAATTATTCTCTTAAAACATGATCCTATTATAAATAACTATACTGGGCATGATATTGCACTAGTGCATAATTACATTATATTTCTAAATTGATTATGAATTAGAAGTCCTGACTCTGTAACTGCCTTAATGGCTGAACAGTGACTTCTATTGATGGTACCTTTGCTCTGGTGAAATTATCTGTTTATACATTTGTGCAGGCTGCAAATGTCTTAAATCTGCAGCTAATGTTTAAATGAAAACACATAGGGAAAAATTTATGGCGTAAGTAATTTTAAAAAGTCACAGTTTTAAAAAATGTATGAATTAAAAATGTGTAAAACCCGAGTGTTAATGCTCTTACAAAAAAACAGAAGAAAATAAGAAAAAGAACATATCTCTGTTTCCCTAATGTTATTACGTTGTCCCAAATTAAAGAATGAGTTTGACCTGGTATTGTTATTGTTGTCACCAATTTAAATTAGAAAAGATGATGAACTTAATTTCTTTCAGTTAATAAAACTATATGCAGTGGGTACTTTTATAAAATTATTTCCACTGCTTATGACTCAAACCATAATGTATTTTTTATGCTGGATATGTTCATAAACCAAATCTTCTATGAGCTATTTTGGGGAATGGGCTTTTTTTTTTTTTTTTTCTTAAACAAGATAGGTAATCAACTATGACATTACCACTTCCCCACTCTTTTTGGAAATATCCTTGAGAATTTTAGTATTTATATTTATTTTTTCCCCTCAGTCTTGTTTATTCTTGAATTGTCTTTTTTTTTCCCCCTCCATTTCTCCGTTCTCAATCCTAGGTCCCCTTACAAAGAAACAGACAGATGATTTAGGTGATAATGACGGTGCTGAAGACGAAGGTATTTTTTCCCCAAAATCTATTTGCATGACAAGGGCCTCAATCACTTTTTCCACCTTTTATATTTTTTTACTTCTTGTCTTTTTTTGAAGAGTTGTTTTTAATTCCCACTTTTGATGTGTTTTGTCTTCTTGCTTGTTGTTACATAAAAATATACATTTTTAATTTTTTAAAAAATGAATGTTGTTTTACATTTTGATGCCAACCATTAAAATGTTTTAAAAAGAGGGGCATTTTTTTATTTTCTTGAACTGACTTTTGATATGTTTCATCCCACGTTTTGACTGAAATTTGTCCACATTCTTTGAACTAACAATCTTTTCCCTTGTAGTCTTTGTGCCCATTTTGCATGTATTCTAATCAATGTAAATATTTTACCCAATATCAAAATGTTTCATTTTTACATTTGATATTTATTGAAAAAGAACTCTATACCAAATAAAATGAAGGACAAGCTAAAAGCCGATATGAAGTGTTTCTTAAGCAATATATTTGAGATTTTAAAAGTACTGCTTTCTGTTGATTTGCTTAAATATCATATCAAAAAAAATTATGTAGATAAGAAAAGGTACTACACCTATACTTACATAGTTGTAGTAAACATTGTGCAACCCTTGAAGTACTCTGACCTCATAGTATTTTTGGTAGCGTTTATAGGTGTTCTTTTAAACAAGATTAAATGAATATCCTTTAATTTCAAAGGGGCATAATTTCTAGATTGACAAAATATATTGATTTTCAAGGTATTGCCATGTATAAGCAAAAAAATATTTTCTACTTCCTTGACATCAAAATTGTTTTCTCTTTCCAACTTTTTCTGACATACAATTCTGATTTGCTCTGTCAACTTAAGTACTGACTAGATTGATTTTACATTTCTCGTTCCACTATACCTTTACCTGATGTTAAATTAAGTGTCTAGAGAGGCCCATTCATTGTTTCAGCTCATTCTGATTCGATTCAAGGCTTATGTTTTTTCTTGAGTTTTTTTTTTTTTTTTAATTCTGCCCTACTTATAACTCTTATAGAGGTGAGTAATGTAATCCCAGGTTTAAATGTAATTCCAAGAAACCTAGAAATTGAATCTCAAAAAGATATTAATAATATGGTAAGAAAGGTTTTCCAAAATAAAATAATCTACAACCAGGCCAGTCCTGAGTTACAAGGGAATTATGAATGAATGAATCCTTACTAAACAATCTGTATTGTTTCCATTGAAATACATATTTTCTTTTTCTGTTTTGAATGATTTTAATATAGTCAAAATATTTGCTGATAACACTTTTCTTTCATGATTGAATAGTCAAAACCACACAACTGTTAAATTTAAAAGTTGTAATTTATGTGAAATTGCATTTATTGAAATACATGTTTAACAAACTCCTTCACAGTAGAAAATTAAATTATAGAGGTGAAGTAATGACAACTTAAAAATTATATTTGGTGTTAATATTTTTGTAACATTTAAGAATTATTTGGATTAAATGGAATTTATGACATTAGATTGAAAATTCATTTATCATGAACCCTAGCAGTGGATTAAAGACTAAACACAAAGCAGTCATTAATATTTGACATAAATCATTACAGCTGCCCAAGAGTTATTATTTTGAATGCTAAATAGCTAAAAATAAACTTATAATATCAAAATGTGAATTGTGATTTTTTTAACACTGTTGGAAATCTTACATATTGAAAGTCTCAGGACATTTATTGACTTTGAAGGACATGGGTTAATGTTCCCAAAGCTCTAAAGAAGACTGCTTCCACTTATAGACTGTGGAATTTGTTGAACTCTCTGAAAATCCTTAACTCTAGACATTTATTACCTAAATATTAAAGTATAAAGGACTTCTTAGTGTGTACCTTTGTAAACTCCAAATTCTCCCAATGTAGTCAAAAGGTTAGTACACATTATTTTCCTACTTTAAAAATATTTTGATTGCTGGTTTAATGTGATCCTTTTTTTCTTTTGGTAAAACAACATCAAGTAAGACATTTACATGTTTAGAATAGATATTCTGAGCAACTATAGTGAGCTAAGCCCTATAAACATGAATCTATTTTATAGACTTGTTTTGAAGAACATTTAACATATTTAAATAGCTATTTAAAATATCCTGAACCCCTACTTATATTGTTCGGTAGTATACTGTTAAGTACCAAGCTGCCCAATCACAAGAGTCATCAAATCAATAAACATTTTTAAATGCTCAAGTGTAGAATATCAAAGCAGTCAATGCCACTTCATTCTATTCCTCTGTGTTGTTTTAGGTAATTGGTTTGAAGATAAGAAAGATGAATTGAAATATCCTACAGGAAATAAACTTTTGTAGAAAAGTCTGAGCATCTTCTATTCAATTCCTTTTACAATTATTTTGTAGCTGTGGACATGAATGAAAACTGAGTCCATTTTATTCGTTCCAAATGTGGAATCAATGTCACTGGACATAAAATAACAAAAATAAACTACTGGATAAACTCATTCTTTAACATCAGTCAGAACTCAGGTTGTCTGATCATTTATATGAAATTCTTTATTATTTCCTAATTCCCCAACACCTTTACCTGATTTCCAGGTCTCTGTCTGAGACACTGCATTCTGAGGCTGCCTGCCACTGTGGGGTTTGCCCCTCATTCACCTAACCCAATGGAAGACTTCTCAGTGGAGCACTGTTCCTCATTTCTAACTTATGTCTGTGACTCTGCTATCAATCTTTTGTCGTTTATAGGAGAAACACATTATATAATTTTTCATTTGTATTTTAAAATAATCAAAAGAACTGTATATATTATATGTTATTTCTGTAGTTTAAGAAAAGATTAATCTGAAGTGAAAATGGTTCTAAGCAACATCTCAGATTTCCATCAATTTATGTGAGAAATTTGAGATATTTAAAAATTGTTTAACTTGTGCTAAGAATACCTTAATATTAACATTTCAATATTAAAATGCCATTTATATCCATTTTTAAAAGCCACTCCTTACATTTTTATGTATTTCTTAACTAAAAATGTGTCTTCGATTGTGTGAAGTCCAGTGTAACAATCACAAATTCAGCCAACACTTTTAAATTCTTTTGGTCATTTTGAATGATAACTGACATTCATAAAAATGACTGGGAGATGCAAAACTATCTTGAAATGTCTTTTACTTTATCAGAGAAAGATTTAATTTAGGCAATGCTTCACAATATTAAAACTGTTAAATTCCCAAAACTCTAAAATATGGGCAATTAAACACTTCATGAGGCCTTTAAGAAGAAAGAAACTAGTGAACATATTTAAGGAGTTATATGGATAATAATTAGGACCATTAAGTGGAATTGTGATTCCAAACCCAGTTTGTCAGAAACAAATAAATCCCCTTTAACTTCTCTAGATCTATTGACACTTGCTACATTGGCTTAAATTTTTGGTTTATTAGAAAGATAAAATAGTTACTAAAATTTAAAATCAAGATGTCTACTCAGATTTCAAGTTTATTTTTTTAAACGTGAAAAACTTAATTAGAATACTTTATTAAAAATTTAGAAGAAAAGTAATCATCAGTGTACTATTTTCTCCTCACTATTTCACTCTTTTCAGAGCTGCATGTGTTTAGCAATGCTTAAAAACATTGCAAATAATAGAAAATATAAACATGCTTGATGAACATTTGTAGTTTTACCGGAAGTAAGCTTGTTTTAAGATCTCTGAGAGTGTTCTTATGATTTTAGTAAAATCAGTAGCAGCTGTTAGGCAAAGTCAGAAATCTTAGTGAACTGAAATCTGTAGCTCACACATTCCACCTTATTTATAGGTAGTTAAATATGAGACAAGGTTTAAAGGGCCAACTTGACCCTAAAATATTCATTATAAATTACCAAAATGCATTTAATATATTTGACTAAAGATAAATCCCCTCATTTTATTAATAAAATGAGGGCATTAGCAGATAATATTCAATAATAGGCTGATATATCAGTTTCATTTATTAAAAAGATTCTGGTTCTTTTTACAAACAAAGCAAATTGTTATAATTTAAACTGTTTATATTTAATATTAACATCAAAAAGACCTGTAGACTATGTAGAAAAAGTAAAGTCTAAGAGATAAATCTGTGATAAAAAACTAAAAATATAAAGCCTAAGAAGAACCATTCTAATAAAACACTGTCAAAGAATTCCAATTGTTTATAATGGAAAATGTTTAAAGTTTCCAAAGGTTCCCAAACTTTATTAGGAAGATTAAGAGTTGTTATAAAAATATAAAGCCTAAGAAGAACCATTCTAATAAAACACTGTCAAAGAATTCCAATTGTTTTATAATGGAAAATGTTTAAAGTTTCCAAAGGTTCCCAAACTTTATTAGGAAGATTAAGAGTTGTTATGTCCAATAGTGTTACCTATTTTAGTAATTAAAACTCCTTATAGTATTAACCTCAGGGTTACTTCAAGAAAAAAGAAATAGTTTTCAGAACACAGCATCAGAATTTTCTAAAATTTTTCAGAAAAGAACTGCTCAAAATAATAAGTTCCTAGGCAAGGCTGAAATCTGAAAAGTTTGAAAAGACAAATTGAAATTAGGATCAACCCAACCTCAGGGTTACTTCAAGAAAAAAGAAATAGTTTTCAGAACACAGCATCAGAATTTTCTAGAATTTTTCAGAAAAGAACTGCTCAAAATAATAAGTTCCTAGGCAAGACTGAAATCTGAAAAGTTTGAAAAGACAAATTGAAATTAGGATCAACCTAAACTATTAGTAATCCTGTCAAGTCTAATTTCAAAGAAAAATAAAGAGATACCATTGAAAAGAGCTCCTAGTATCTATTGTCATATTTTCAGTGTTTTCTGACAATGTCCACTTCAATCTGTTATTAGGTATAAAATGTGGCAGTTCTTCTCAATGCGTGCCTGTATTGTTTTCCAGGTGAACAGAACGGTTCTACCAAGATTTCATTACTGCTCACAGTTGGCGCTTTGTAATTCTATGTAATTTTAATTAAAGAAGTATCCTGAAACAGCCTCCCTCTGTGCTACCTCCAAGCATACAATTAGCAAAGTACAGTGTCTGCTGTGAAGAGTCCGTTAATGATTTCAGTTTAATAATTTATTATTGCTCCTTCAGTGCCAGCCTACTAGAAAAATAAGAAGATAAAACTGTATTAGCAAACAGGCATTTAAGGTGCATAGTTTAACAATTTCAAAAGTGTGTAAGTCTAACATCTCCACAAGCTCCCAAATCTTTACAAATGAGCGAAAATCATTTTGTCTCCCAAGGATTCAAGGAAGAAATAAATTTAGGTTTCCCTCTTAAATGTAACTATGTCTAGCAAACAGCCTCCCTCTGTGCTACCTCCAAGCATACAATTAGCAAAGTACAGTGTCTGCTGTGAACAGTCCGTTAATGATTTCAGTTTAATAATTTATTATTGCTCCTTCAGTGCCAGCCTACTAGAAAAATAAGAAGATAAAACTGTATTATCAAACAGGCATTTAAGGTGCATAGTTTAACAATTTCAAAAGTGTGTAAGTCTAACATCTCCACAAGCTCCCAAATCTTTACAAATGAGTGAAAATTAATTTTTCTCCCAAGGATTCAAGGAAGAAATAAATTTAGGTTTCCCTCTTAAATGTAACTATGTCTAGCAGATGGTTTCTATGTCAAAGCATCCCTCTCTACTTAAAACAAGACACTCTTCTCAAGCACACCCTTGAGGGAGTTGGGTGGAGGTAGGTTTATACAGTGGTATTAAGTCAAATTTAAAGTGGCCTTTTAAAAATGTGTCTGAATTCTGTAAAGAGCCATTATCCCAATTAAAATCTGAACAAGCAAGTTGAGCCAAAATTCCTGATTCTAAAATAATATTTTTTAGAGAAGTCTCTTTATCATTACAGTTGAAAAATTGAGGCATTTACATTAGTTACTTTTTTTTTTTTTTACAGAAAATGTAAAGCAGCCTCTAAATAATTACCAGTTCTTCCAAAGAATTTGTATCATATTAGTTCATTCTAAAAGCTGGTGCCTCCATTGTAACGATGTAGGAGAGTTAAGTTTGATAAAAACTGTCAAAAGCAAAGGAACAAAACCATGCTTTTAAATGACACTTTTCAATATTGGCATTAAAAAGAAAAATAGTACACTTGATGTAATTTTGTTTTAATTGTGGGTATAAGAGATCATGGACTATTGTATAATATTAATGTTTTGTCTATATATGTATTCATAGCCATATATACATACATATAATATTTCAATCTACATGATAGTTAAAATCATGTTTGCTGATATATAATTTAGCTTTTTTTCTATAGAAATTGGTACATTTTAATACCGATTAAAATTATCTCATGTTTTTCCTATTATGTTATTTCTAGATCCTTGTTGAAAACTACATAATTACGGAGAATTATCTTAGAAATCAAATCAATTTGGCTAAAATTCAGAGCTGTAGAAATCACCCTAACATCACCCTAAATTTTGGCATATTACATTTGAACTTAGCTTTATCATATCTTATGTCTATGTGATAAAAACACAGAGCCAAAATGGAGGTAAGAAGGTGCATTAGCTACACAAAGAGGTGAAAAATATAATTTAGTCTGTTTTCTTCTCCCAAAGGGGAGGGTACGTGGATTGAGTGGATGTCCTGGACTTTCTAAAAAATATAATTTAAATGATATTGCCCAGAATGCAACAACACAGGAGCACAGATGCACATGAATTTACTGCCTAAACATTCCATCTGACCATCCTTAAGTAATTAAATGAAACTTCTTGCAATGATTACACAACACTGTAATTATGTTCACAAATCAGAGCATAAATGACTTAATGTAATCATGTTGCATTTGATACAAAGCTTTGCAGCAAATAAGAAATGTAAAAACAAATTATTTTACTTACAATAGCAATGATATCATTGTTCTTAGTTCATGGTTAATAAATTCTATGTGAGGTCTATAACATTTTTAAAAAGTACTCCTAAGAGTCATTCTCATTCTATTATTTCTTTTGGTTTTACTGTCAATTTAGGAATCAACCAAAATGCATTAAAATTTACACCTACTTTCAATTTGTGCAAGTTTTGTAATTCAGTTTATAATTTTTAAATGAAATTTTAGATAGAAAATAATGGAAGCCTTTTGCTCTTTTTTGCAATAGCTCTTGACATGAGTTGCTTAAGAAACACTTTAACGAAAACAGCCATTTAAAGAACAATATCACAATTATGCCTTCTTGTCCCTAAAATGAAAAATGTATTCTCTGCTTCATTATGTGTATTTTTTGAGGATAAGAACAATTGCCAACCATTTGTTTTCCAGATATTCGGGACAGTGGGGGTCCCAAACCAGTGATGGTGTATATTCATGGTGGCTCATATATGGAAGGTACTGGAAATTTATATGACGGGAGTGTCTTGGCAAGTTATGGCAATGTGATCGTCATCACAGTCAACTATCGACTTGGAGTACTTGGTAAGAAGTCTCTTCTCTGTTTTTCACCGTTAATCCATGAAGTATATGATAGTTTTGATTTGCTTTGTTCTGCTTTGCTTTGTTTCACCCATTGTTGTATGCTTGTGAACTTTTTTTGAACCAAATTTTTTGATAGTTTCAATGAATTCTATACATGTTTATAAATTACTTGACAAAAGACAGTTAGGATGGATTTTAAGATGTGAAACTGAAAGGTAATGAAATATTCGCATTGTTACGGAATGTACTTCCCGGTTTGGCTTTGCAGAACTGTGAAAGACAACAGTGGCAGGCCCTTACTGAGGAAGAATTAGTCCCTGAACAAATTTTTTCTTTTTCTACTTCTCTTTTTTACAGTGCTGTAAAATTGCCTGAGGTTTGCCATGAGCTTAGAAACAAGTTTACATTCTCTTCTAGAATATGTGTATGGACTGGCTATGGATAATGATTGTTTACTATTGCGTAGAAGTGGTTTTTTGGGGGGTCGTGTAATAATTAAAAATATTTTCTCTCTGAATATATTTCGATTGAATTATTTAATTTGAAAAAACATACACTGATTTTATAAAATGACAAGGAGATCAATTCAATAATGTATATTGTTCCCAAAAGAATTATAAAACAAGGTCAAAGTGGAAATCCTTGGTTTTGAATAAAAATAGAAATGTTGTTTGAAAAATAACTAAGGTACATTGAGACAGGCATGTTATCTTATGGAATTACCAATTTTTAAAAGATCAGCTTGCTGTTCTACTAGTATAAGTTTACTTGTTACAGTGTTCACAATTTGAGGACTAAAACATCATTTAGTAAAACATCTTTATTTGTGATATTTTAGTTAACAGAATTTTCTAAAAGAGCACAATTCATCCACAAAAGATTTTATTTTTTAATCTTAATTGTTCTCAAAGTCTTTTCCCATAAGGACAAATTTAAAGAAGTATAATTGTTTGTACACAAAGAGGCACCTCATTCTTTCATTCTTTACTTAAATATTTTTTTAAACTTTAAATTATAGTCTCTTTTATAATAATTGTTAATACCATATTTTTAGCCATGTTGAGCATCAAGGTTTTTTTTTTCTCTTCAGAGTTAGTTATTATGATTCCAACTCCTGTAAAATCATAATTCTATTTTTATGCTAATCACACAATATAGAGAAAATAAAATAATTGTTATCAATCAAGTTTATACGTCTGGGGGAAGGAGACATTTTAGTAATATAAACGTGAAGTCTTGACCTTTTCTAGTTTGCTATTTTGAAATTTGGAGTATGGTAGATGATAAAATAGATACATTGCATCTATTTATGTAGCATTGTTCAAGAGCATATTAGTTCTCCCATAGTGTCTAATCATGTGTTGCTTTAGATGTTCTTCTAATTTCTGTGGACAGGATGAGTGTTTTCCCACCAGTGAAAATTCCATATATTAAAAGATACAGAAAGAGGTGTTCATAATAATTCTTAAATAATAGAACTCTTAAATCTTAGTGTTGTCATTTGTTTCTTACAGGATATTTTAATATGAGGGTCTTCAGTATTTTTGATGCATTTAATTTTAGTAATAGTAATGTTTGTAGCTCAGTTGTTTTTATTGATTATTATTCTCATATTTTTCTGAATTTCTCAAGTTGAAAATCCTGAGCACTAACCAGTTTGCAGATTGAAGTTAGTCAGGTATATTCATTTTATTTTAAAAGATTTTTTGGCCAAAACTTATACTGCCCTTTTCTGTTATGGTTGTACCTACAAAAGCAAAATTCTATAAAATGAACTCTGTTTTGTTAGTATAAGCTTTATTCATTCTTTTGTTGTTGTTTTTGATGTATTCAAAGATGGTGAGAACTTGACTTTGGTTCACTTTGAATCCTACATTCATGCTCATATCCCACCTTTAAATAACACACCCTGGAGGACTGGATTGCAGGACAATAGATTAAGCAGCTGAAAAATGAAAAACTCAATCAATTGCTTGGTCTGTATAATGGCAGACAGTGTTGGTGTTGAAGAATGATTTTCCCAGTGTTAAATATTTGTTCTGACTGTACTGCAATCTAGGATTAACATTTAGTTGACTTTTTTATTCCTCTTAAACACATGCTACACTAATAATCAGCCCAAGACAGACCCTTATAGGCCTCATCTCAATAGTATAATAGAAAACTCTGTTAGTGAAGCATTTTTAGGTGTATCTTATAACACGAGTTCTAGAACAGATGTATTCTGGTCACTTTCTTCCTAAAATATGTATTGGGCCTTGTGAAATGTATTTAAATGGATTAATTCATGGAGAAGAGATGGTCAGAACGTTTGTCTCAGCACTCTATATGTGAACATGCACCACAATCAGATCAACAGCTCATCTGACAGGAGGACCACAACAGTGAAGACATAGGGTTTTGAGGTTGATGTGGATAATTTGTCTAACAGTAATAAGGTAAGCCAAGGATTCTTGTGTGTGCAATCCGAAAGTACTGCTGTCTATTTTGCACTTGGGTGAGTACTGGAAATGAACTAGACCATAAGATTTCATCCCATATTAAAGGAAATCCTGAGCTGTGTTTTGTTTCGGACATTTTGGTGTGAATGAAATGAATTTGGGGGTTCAATGTATGAACTGGCTAATTATAAGACTCTTGCTCTGAGGGGATTGGCAAAGAAAATCCCCTCAGATTGAGGATGTATGGAACAGGTAATGTGGTTAGTGTAGATTTGAGTTTGCCATTGAATTTGCCATCTCATGGGGAAAATCTTACAGGTTTTGTTTTTGGTTTTTTGTTTTTAACAATGGGTGGAAATGTGTTAATGTTCCTTTTATAAAATTCACACAGCTACCTTGCAGCCAGGGTTCCAGTTTAAAGCATTTCATTTGAAAAAAAAATTTCAGTCATTACAAAGTGGGAATAACATAGAAGAAAAAACTACCTCTGCTGATACCATTGCTCCAAAGTAGCTAGTAAAGGTTCATAGTTCCACCACCAAGACCCTTTTGTGGTTTCCTTTGCGGTATACCATAGACTATCATTGATATCATGCTGTGTATGATTTCCTCTAGGAAATGCTATTGGTGATGATGAGAAAAACTGCTAATAAGGTTGACAAAAAGGAAGGGGATACAGGACTCCGTCTGCTAACCACACTGCCCCAGCAGTCCTGGTGACCTTGTCTCATTCCGTCCCACATTCCTTATACACTGAAAATATAGCCTTTTTTTTTTTTTTTTTTTTTCACTTCTGGCTAAGTACATTCCTTTTCCTCAGCCAGTTTTGATGTAAATGCTTTCCATATTTGCTTTCTTCATTGTCTGTTATTTAATACTTTGTCACATAGTACTTTAAAATGTATTTAAAATAATTGTCAGAGAGTATTTCTTAACATTCTAGTGTATAGTTAATAAAAATAATCATTTCTGGAATCTTAGAAATGCTTTGATTATGTGTTCTTAAAAGAGGAAAATAATATTCAATGTTCTGATTGTAACTAGGGAAAATGTGTGTTCTTATGGACGAGAATTGTTAGAGAATACAAAATAAATCATTCACTGTTAGGATGAGATATGGTGCACTGTAAACACTTTTGAAAATAGAAGTTATTTAAAAGATAATGTATTTACAAATTTCAAAAATAAAAAAATACAGTAGGTAATATAATGTGAAAATGTGTTTCAATCACTTCTCTAAATTTAGAATAAAGTTACTTTTAGAGTAAAGGGAAAATTTTAATAGCATCTGTTCAAACATAAGATTTTTATGTGATGGAAATTTAATAATTTACTCTTATCTTGGTATGTCTATCTTGGAGGCAATTATACAATTCATAACTCTAGCCCTTGTGATTTATTTTAGAAAAAAATTGTTTTAAATATTTCAGAAGTACCAACACCTACCTAGAAATTTGGCAGGTTCTTGAAAAATTATTTGAAGTTCTAGCCCACCTACTTGATTTTGAAGAATTTCATTTAGTTTATAATGCCATGTAAAGCTAAATCATTTAAAACTAGCTTTTGTTAACTTTACTGCATATCAATTTTAATGAACCCCTAAATTTATTTTTATTCTATTAGACATGGTTAATGAGATTTGTTGATTCTAGAAACTAGATTGTCTATGCAATAATAATGCTTGAAGTACTATCAGACAAATTGCAGAAATACGTATAACTTTGGTGTGGGCAGAGATCTAATCAATAACAGCTATTTTCAGCATTATACATCATCTATGAGGGATAAATACGTAAAGACAATATAGTCCTTCTCTTTAAAGAACTTTCAGTTTTTGAGAAGAAAATGAACAGTCAGTAGAGAACAATAATTGATATTCTACTTTGTATTTTATAATAATATGTATTTATTAAGTGAACAATATGGATAAAGTCGCTTGGTATATAAAAGAAAAATCAGAAGGACAAAAAAAAGAGAAAAGCTTTGAATATCAGATGTATTAATAAAGATGCAGTGACTGAGATTCATATCTGAATCTGAACAGCCTAGGAGTGAGGATATTTGCTAAAGTCTATGTAATGCTCATGACTTAAAAACAAATGCGTTTTGATTCCTCAAGTGGTACAATGTTTTGTTGCTGTTATTTTTGTATTTCGGATTGTTTTTGTTTCTGTCTGGCTCTTAAAAAACTAAAAAAACCCAAAAGGCCCCAAATCAAAAACAAACAAAAGCCTCAAATGTGACATTATATTTGATTTAATAATCTAATATTAAATTCTATATGACAATAGCGTCCTACTATGCATCCAAAAGTGTTCTTGGGAGGTAGAAGAAGAGAGAGTCAGTCTGTCCTTGGAGTCCAAAATGTTCTTGTGGAATTAGTAGTACTTGAGCAAAATCATAAAGAGTGGATTACCCTAGGGACTAGCTGAAGGGAAGAGAAAGATATTCTTTCTTTTTATTTTCATACTCTTTTTAATTTAAAACAGTGGAAGTAATTTGTGACAAATGCACATATATAGATAGGTTGCCAAAATCATATTTAAATAGTAGTACATATAATACAGAGAAAAGTATATAGAACCTTACACTATGAGCATGTATAACAATTGACCATAAATGCATATTCTAGATTTTTTTTTTTTCCTCGTGTCCGGCAACGGATCGCAACCCTCAGTGTCGCGCCCGTACCGGACTGGAACCGGCAACGGGATCGCAACCCTCGGTGTTGCGCCCGCCCCTCGCTCAGCCAGTGAGCGGGAACCGGTCTGTATGTGGGATCCGAACCCTCGGCGGGAGCGCCGCCGCACTCCCAAGCGGCGCACTGTAGCGGTGCGCCACCGGGCCGGCCCCATATTCTAGATTTTTAGAAGCACAGTAAAAAGGATAATGGATTAAATTTCACAGTTGTCATTATCAGATAGAGGAAACACACATATTAATCAGAAAAAAAAATCAATACTTTTTTTCCCTCACACTATACTACAGAGAAATTTATCATGTGTGTTATATTATTATTTGGAACATGGTGCAATATATGAATTGTGCAATAGTCTTCAGGACATTAGAAGATGCAAGAATATTCTCAGTATATGATTATTTATAGTAACTTTCTGGAAATGCCAAAGATAACTTCTATAGTGTCATCTCAGCAAAGAGGTAACCAAATGCAATCTGGGTATGATATTTCACTTATAAGATAGAGCTAAAAACCAATTTAGGACAATGGGTAGTTAACTTGGTCCATATTTCTTCTCTCAAACATGAGTTGTCAAATGGGTTTTAATAAGTGCTGGATGGTAATCAATTTTAGGTTCAGTGATAAAATGAGCTCCTGGAGTAGAGATATTGTTTGCCCTTTGGGGGGAGAAAAAAACTTTAGCTAGGTAATGATACTGTGCAAAGTAGACTATCTGTTCATTATTTTTATTCTACCTACTCCCTCCAAAATGATTTAAGGTGGCTTGCAATAAAAGCAACTATTTAGTTATGCCAGAAATTTAGAAATAGCCTGAGAGTAAGCATATCAGTTAGTGTAGGTGTTAGTTAAAAGAAAAAGATGTAGGTACAGTCATGTAAGGTCATTCATTCATTCATTCATTCATTCATATAAATTAAGCAATACTATGTATCAGGCATTCTGCGAGTTATTGAGGATATTGTGAAAAACAAAATATATGTGATCCCTACTATCCAGTAGATTACTATCTATTAGGGAAGACAGAGAAAAAAGGAATAATTACACAAATGATTGTAAAGAAAATTGCAAAGCCAACTTTCTTTACAATTACCTATGTAAGTTCTAGAGAAATGACAAGGGTAATAAGAAGGAAGCCAGTCTATTCTAGACACTCAGAAAAGATTTCTCTGAGGAGGTGACTTTAAGGTTTCCATTTCTTATAATCTACAGAGAAAGCCCTTGCCAAAATACCCAAGGACCTTCAGATTGCCAATTTCATTGGTCACTTCTCAGTTCTTATCTTACTTGATCTCTCCCTTGCACAGGACACACATAGCTAGTCCCTTCTTGGCCTGCTTGTTTCTCGGCATCACCCCAGGATTTCCTCCGTTTGCATTTTTTGCTACTTCTCAGTCTCCTTTGCTGGCTCCTCCTCTCCTCCCCTGACCTCTGAATGTTGGAGTGCCGTTAAGCAGAATTCTTGGCTGTCTTCTTTCTCTCTCTACAACATCTCCCTAGTAGACTTTGTGTATTGCTCTCAATACCATCTCTACTGAAGTGCCTTTCAGGACTGACCATTCCTCAGAACACCAGCCGTTTGCGTACTGCTGTCTAGCAACCTCTTCATGTGCAAATCTCATGAATAGCTTAACCTTAACATGGCTGAAATATGTCCAGTTTCTCAGGCCTCCTTATTTCACTGTCTTCCACATCTAGATTATAATATTAATTGCAACAATAGCAATAATAATAATTGCCACATCATTGAGGGCTTCTTATATTCCAAAAGCTGTTTTAAGCAGTCTACATTGGTTATCTTATTACATTCTCACAACATCACCACGAGGTAGAGTTGATATTTTGTAGATTTTATAAATGCAGAAACAAATTAGTGGAGAGACTAAATAACACATTCACAGTCACATAGGTCAAAGAACATTAACTGGTTGAGCCAGGATTCTAACCCAGGTAGTCATCTCTTCAACACAACACTGTACCAATGGCACCGGCCCTGCCATTCATCTGGATGCTCAAACAGAACTCTATAGATTTTCCCTGATTCATCTCTCTTCTTCATGCTCAGCATCCAGTTCCTCAAGTTCTCTTACTGAATTTGCTCCATCACACATCATGGATGTGTCTCCTTTCCATTTCTCTCTTAACCAAACTAAGCCAAGTCTCCTTGAACCTCTTATGTTATCTCCCTCTTCCATTTTTGCTCCCTACCTATAATCCATTCTCCACATTGCAAAATCAGATTGTCTTTCAAAAACATAAATTATACCAGCTCACTTCTCTGCTTAAGACTCTCCAGTGGCTTCCCATTATTCCTTTAGAAAATAAAATTCAAACTCCCTCTCTGCCATGTCTGGCAAAACCTTGCATGAACAGGTCCTGGCCTGTCTCCTAGTTCATCTCAAAATGTTCTTCCTCTCCCTTCCAGCCATTTTTTATTCTTCATATACACCAAACTGATTCCCATTTTAGGGAATGCATACTTGCTGTTCCCTCTGCCCCAGAGCTTTGTCAAGCCATTTCATTATTCTTTTGCTCCTGGTTTAAATGTCATCTTCTCGGAGAGATCACCCACATTCATCCAATTGAAGAAGAGCCACTACGTTACATCATCTCCCTTTTACAATTTTCTGCATTACATTTATCATCCATGATTATTTCCTGTTTGGATTTTTTAATTATTTTATTATTGTCTAGCTCTCCAAAGCCTAAAATGGTTTCTAGCATATGATATTTGCCCAGAAAATATTTGTTGAATGCATTTAAACTGGATCTGAAGCATCAATAGGTGTTGATCTGCTGTGGTCATGAAGTTGAGGAGGAGGCAAAGTTTAAGGCAGAAAGGAGAGTCCAGTGAAAGCCGAGGAAGAAGGAAGAAGCTTGGCGTGGTAAAGCAGCTGAGAAAACCCAACCAGAGTGCTTCGGGTAAGGGGGATGAGCAGTGTTAAATAAGGTTAAAAACACAGGCAGCAGGCCGCTCAGCACCTCGTTAACGATTTCAGACTTCTAAGGACAATGAGAAATAATTGTAGGACATTGAGCAGTTAAGTGACATGATTAGAACTGCATTTTAAAAAAAGTTTTGGGTAGGCCTAGACTTTGATCAAAGTTCTGCTGTGTATACAAAAAGCATGGCACATACCTCATTAAAGTAAAATGGTTGGTAGTGTATGAAGCAGATATTTTGCTCATAGAGGCCTGAGAGACCAGCTGAGCCTTGGCTAACTTGGGTGAGTATGGGAATCTGTCTTTTATACGAAGAACTCCACTTAGATTTTGCCAATATTTCCTTCTTTTCTGATAATGGAATTAATCAAGCCAGCATTCTAGAGAGCTCTTTTGAATTCCTCTTCGGAAAGGGTGTGAATTAATATAATCAGTACCATTCCAAAGACTGGACAATATGAGATCATAATATACTAACCTGTATTATGATGCTTCCTTATTTCTTAACATTCCTATATTATTAATATGGCCTCACTTAAGCTCTGAATTGTTCTGAAAAAGAGATATTATTATTTTAAGATTAGCTTAGTGTTTGGGCAAATTCTGGGAGGCAGTTGGGAGTATGTGGTTTAAGATTTTCTTGAGTCATTAAGATCAGTGATTTAGAATAAGACCACAAAACATAAAGTAAAATCTTCCCTCATTCTTTATCAAGGTATTCTTCTGGGACCAGAATTGACCAACTATTTCCAGGTACTGAAGATACCTAAACCATGAATTTTTTAAAAAATTAGGTTCCTTTCAGGGCAAGAGTCATCCTCTTAACACACTAATGCATATATTCATTCATTCATTCCACAAGCATTTTTTAAATGCCCACGATAGTCTCCTAGTAGTTGGTTTCACAATGTTGAAAAAAACCTGACTCAGTTTTTCCTCTCTGGACCTCACAGGAAGTAAGGAAGAATAACATTAAACAAATAAACAAGACATTAACACAAATTTTGATAATCTGTATTTCCAAAAGAACAGGGTACTGAGGAAAAGAATATTTGTAGAGCTAAAATGTGGACTGAGGGTTACAGGAAAGGCCTCTTTGTACCTCTCGTGCTAGCACAGTTTTGTGGTGTTTTTTTTCTCATGCATTTACAAAGTTAAATATTAGAAAACAGATAAAATATTTTGAAATAATTTTAAAAGATGTAAAATAATTAGAAGCAAAAACAAATCATTTAAACAAACAGCTGTAGTAAAAATGCAAAACTCCAAACAGACTACCCACAAGCAACGAGGCAAGTTCTATGTCTGAAAAAAATGAGCAACACTGGCTTGTAAGATACAAAAAACACAGGAAAAGGATCATAGTGGAGTGACTAGCCCTTAGCTAGATATTCTATTTTTAGAATGGGAAGGTAACTTAAAAAATTTCTTTAAAAAATTTTTTAAAAAAAATATAACACTTTCTTTCTATTTCCATTGCTACTGCCTACTCACCTTGAGTACCAGGTGGGCTTCTAGCTAACCCCTGATCCTTCAGACCAAAACTCAAATGCCATTCCATCCCACACCACAACCAGGCAAATTTACCTTAAAAGTATAACAGAACACCAGTTGTCTTTAGCTTCTCCTCTGCTTCATATGTCCAAATGATTCTCATTGACTCTGGGATTCATTCCAGATGAATGACAGATTTTTCCTGCCATTCTTGGTCTGCTGAATTATGTTGCTCCTTTTCTTAGCAAACTTTACCTTCTGTTGGCTTCTGAGAAGTCCCTTCTACTTAGGCCAGGCCAGACCAGACTTCTCACTGCTTACCAGGGTCGTTTCCAACTGCCCACTTGCCACATACACCCATCTTGCCCAATCTTCATAGCCCAGTTTTCACCTATCTTCAATCCTTCAGGCCAGATTGAGCCCTCTCTTCTTTCTGCCTCAATAACATAAGCAGCCTAAGGCTTCACTCTGGCATGCATAGAGCCAAATCTACTTGTTATTGTTATAGATATTAGCTTAATACAGTAGATGTTTTGCCACCCGAAGTAGAAAATAAACACTGAATCTTATCTGGTTTTCCAATTTCCTTAAGACTGGCAGAGTACTCTGCATACATAATCAAAAGTCATCAATAAACATGTAAATGAATTCACTGTGTTCTCTTCTCAGGATATGCATGTCTAGGGATTCAGGCAGGTAGAAAGAGTGGGTGGTAGTGAAGAAAGTGAGTAGTAAGGAGTATTAGCCATGTGCATGCACAGGCCTTAATGTTTGGACCCACATAAATGAGGTGAGGCCTTGTTAGAGCAGCAATACTTTGCCCCAGTGGAAGTGGCAAGAAAGCCCCCTAGATCCTCTAGAGAAATGCTGCGTGTACTGGAAGTAATGCATGAAAGCTATAATTTATTTAAATTGATTAGTGATTTGTGCATTTCCCCTGCATTTAATATTTGCATTTTTGTTGTTGTTGGTGTTCCTTCTCAGTATGTGGTGAGTGAAAACATTGGTGCTCATGAGCATTAGATAAGCATGGAAATAGTGTTGAAACACTCCTCTTTGAATTGAAATGCGTACAGTATTGCAGAAAGAATAACTATTGACCTTGCATAGGTAATAGGCTGTGGAAACTGTAGGTTTTTCAGGTTTAAGGTTTCCTTGTTTTTTTTTTTTTAAAGACAAGGAAAAGAAGGAACATTTTTCGTAGTTTCTTTAACTTTGCCTTTTGATACTTCGTCTGTCTTGAATTGAATTACAGGTGCTCAGCCATTGTCACAAATAGAGGTTGGAGTGAGAGATCTTAACTCTTCGTTACACCCATGCCTACTCATCTTTTGTAACAGTACCATAAGTACCCGAGATTTAATTATTATTCATAGAAAAGTTTCCTGAATATGGAACAAGTGATATTTCTCAGCTGATTTATATATTGATAAAGTCACCACTTGGAAGCCTTTCTGAAGAGCTGAGGCATATCCCTGAGATGAGACATATCCAAGAGAAATATTAATTTCTGTTCTGGTGTTTGCTGGCTTCTCGCATTTGAGCTTTGAAAAAAGGCATCTTTTCTAGAGAAGCCAGTTCTCTTAGAGCATATGCAACATACTCAAACAGAAGTTATTAAAAATGATTCTTTGTGGTAAATCACCATAATTAGGAGCATTTTTTTTTCTGACAGAAAAAGAAATGTAGTGATTTTTATGTTATTTAATTATGCTAGAATTCTTTAAGTTTTTTAACTGTGTATGAAAATAAGCTTTAAGAAATATGTATTATTCCTTTTCAACATGAATAAAAAGATGCTTCACTAGATAGTGTTTTCCCTTGAAATATACCACCATTTTATCTGCTACAAATCACAAGAAATTTATTTTTCAGTGTGTATATTTGGCTTTTCTGTTTTAGAGCCAATCTGTAATATTACTAAAGCAGACAGTTTATAGTCTACAGTTCATATTTGGGTTTATTTCCTGGAAGAATGTTTAGAGGGACCAAGATCAGGCATATATAACTTTTTCCTTATTCCAAGCTAATCTGCATGTAATATGAGTAAAATCCACACAATTCCTTAGTGATTTTCTACTGTAATTTTTATAATCTTGATATTTAGGAAGGTAATTAATTAAATAATTAATTTTTCTACTGATTTTTGTCCTTCCTTTTTCTAGAAAGTATTTGTGATAGCTTTGTGATAGCACATACAGTAAAATTATGTTCAGATATAAACAATGAATCAGAAAGTAGAAGACTTGAAAAGACAAGTAATAAAGTCTCAAAACATTTCCAGAATTGATGAATTTGGGCTCTGAGCTGAAACTCTACCAGTTTTATTTATTTGTTAATATCAGAAGGTCTGCGAAACATGATAGGTCTTCAGAGAAATCAGTGGTATTCTAGGCACTAAGTGTTCCAAAAGAAATTTCTCAGGTGGAACTTCATATTTAGGGGACACATAAAAATAGAATTCCGTGGCAAAATTGCTTTAAAATAGGAATAGCCAAAACCCTGTAGTTTAAGCTTATTCATGATCTTTACTTTGGTGTGCTCTGTTTACCTGAAATTATCTACCCCATGGGATATCTTTTCTATATGTACTCCCAGAGTCAGCCTCCAGATACAGCTGTTCAGGGACTCTGATAGCCAAAAGATCCAGAAGGGGAGATTAATAATAAATCATTATGTAGAGGTAGATATATATATACTACTAGAATATAATACTAGAATATATGTATATTCTATAGGTAAGTTTTCTAATTGGATATTTGTTTTGTATGAGAAATTCATCTTTCTGACACATTAATACAGGAAGACCGAGTCAGTGGTTTTGGATAAAAATGAACTTCTCTGTGGCTGGACTAGTTCATTATCTATCTTTAAAAGAAAGGGATAATTCATTTAGTTTTCTTTTAAAAGATGGTATCAGGGTTTGGATGCCCTTACTGGCCAGCTGCGACCAAAAATAAATAAATAATTAATTAAAAAAATAAATTAAAAAATGGTATCATATGATCAGGAAACCCAAATTTTTCTTTTCTGTTATTCTCTTAAAATCTACTTGCCATATTATCCTTTTTTCTTTTTCCTATTCTTTGCTTTTGCTCCAGTCTTGATATAGCAATAAAAATAAATCCGCTATTTTTCAGAAATAGAATTAAAATTGGGTAACTGCAAACTAATGTGGTGTCAGTTAATTCTATATGACTTTTCTATATAACTTGTGATATTCAGTACATGTCACTGGAAGTTCCTAGTGGTGTTAAGATCAGTAAATCCAAATTTAAAATATATTCTCATTATTTTAAAGTGTGTATATGTACACTTTTCATAGGTTCAAAATTGGTCTATTAGTTTACCCTTGAATTTTTCATAAGTTATGTGCCTATTCTCTTAAATTATTCCTTTTAGAACTCTCTCTACCCACCACCTTTCGACCAGCACTGTCCAATAGAAATAAACTGTAATCCACATAAACAATTTTAAAATTTATAGTAGCCACATTAAAAAAAGTAAAAAGAAACAGGTAAAATTAATTTTAAACATTTATTTCATTTAACCTAATATATCCAAAATATTATCATTTCTAATGTAATCACCTAAAATTATTAATGGGATATTTTGCATGTTTTGTATTTGTTTTACTTTCTAAGTTGCATTTTATTTATTTAATTTTTTATTGATACATAATTGATAATACCTATTTGTGGGGTACAGAGTTGACTTTCAATACTTGTGTACAATATAATAATTATCATATTCATCATTACTATAAATAATCATTCTTTGTGTCCAGTAACCAAATTCTTGTTGACCCACCCTTCCTCTCTGCATTTCCCATCTGTAATAACCACAGATCTGTTCTCTCCTTCTGAAAGTTCAATGTATTACTATCCCTGTTGTCTCTCTTTCTTTTCCCTTCTTTCATTTTCTTTTTCTTTCCTTCCCTCCTTCCTTCACTCTGTCCTTCCTTCCTTCCTTCCCTCCCACCTTCTTTTTCTTTCTCTCTCTCCCTTTCTTTCTTTGTCTGGCTTATTTCACTTAAGATAATTTTCTCCAGGTTCATCACGTTGCTGCAGATGACAGAATTTCATTCTTTTTTTTATGTCCGAGTGCATTTTTATACTTTGAAACATGGTGTGTATTTTATACTTATAGAATATCTCAATTTAGATTCTAAATTTTCAACAGCTAAACTAAAACATAGTCCTACCAAAAGATAAGAGTTGTGTTTCACAGAAAACTTTATTTAGCACTGCTTTATTTTTTTAATTTGTCTACTAAAATAAAATAAAATAAAATATGAGTTCCTTAGTAACATGAGCCACATTTCAAGTGCTCAGTAGTCACAGGTAACCAGTGGGTACTAGACTGGACAGCACACAGTTATAGACTGAGGTAACTAATTCTTTTAAATTAATGCAAGATAGAAATTTTAAAGATGAATTAGTGTTTTAAAATATTAATCCTATTTTAACTTGTTGATTTTTTTTTAAACCAAATCCTCTTTTTTTTTTTTTTTTTTTTTTTTTTTTTTTTTTTTGTCTTTTTCCATGTCCGGCAACGGATCGCAACCCTCAGTGTTGCCCCCGTACCGGACCGGGACCGGCAACGGGATCGCAACCCTCGGTGTTGCCCCCGCACCTCGCTCAGCCAGTGAGCGGGAACCGGTCTGTATGTGGGATCCGAACCCTCGGCAGGAGCGCCTCCGCACCTCCCAAGCGGCGCACTAGCACAGTGCGCCACTGGGCCGGCCCCAAATCCTCTTTTTTAAGGCTATGTGTTAGAAAAAAAAAAACTTCCTTTATTTTTAAGATATTTGTTTTATATTTTGTCATTCAGAAGTTTGGAAGACTGTTTCTAAGATCAGCTTAATGTTTGGTTTTAATGGCTGTTACAGCTGAAAAAGCTGATTCACAGAAACACAAAAGTACAACAACATGTTTAAGGAGCAGTTCATTGTTAATCATAGTATATTTAAATCCACATAATAGTCTTCTTGATAATCTGAGGGCTGAATTCTTGTCAAATAGGATTAAATTGTCATGGTTTCCACCTTGTCATGTGGTTGTCTGCAAGCTCATACTTAAGAGTAAAAAGATAACAAAAATCAGTTTTGCCATTTTTATATGACTTTTTGGTCTTTGTATAACTTTCAATCTGTGGTTTATTTGCAAGAATCCTTTGAAGGCACTTGCCTCATATGAGTGCCAATTTTGTTAAAATTAGGTAGCATAAACACTAAGTCCACTTAACTGGGCTCATCTAATCTGTAATAAGCCTTAAGACAATGAAGTGAACAAGAACATACGGAGCCACTAGGCACAACCTCCCTGCCCTCAGGAGACCTCACACACTGTACATGACGTGTATAATTGGCATGTGCATTTAAGTGACATGTTTGATTTACATACCCAGGGATAGTGTTTTATCTCCCTTGGGAAAGCACGTAATCATTGTGAATACTACTGATCTAAGTTAAAATGTTCTTATCACCAGGAGTATGATTTGATGACATTGCGTACTGATATTGTTGTTTGAGGATTCCCTCTTATTGACCGTTGGCAGCAGTTTCAATATATCTAAGATAAGTAAGTAGAAATATCTTTCCTTTCTCCTTTCTTCTTCTTCTTCTTCTTCTCTTTTTTTTTTTTTGGTGGCTGGCCAGTCAGGGGGTCTGAATGTATGACCTTGGTGTTATCAGGCTGTGCTCTCACCAACTGAGCTCACCAACCAGCCCAGCAGAAATATCTTTCATGGACTAACATTGAATACCATGATTTTCTTAAAGCAGATTAGAAACTTTATGTGGGTTCTCTCAGCTCTGTGAGTGAATAAAAACCCTATCCAACAATCTGGCAGCCTTCATGTGGGCCCAAATAGCCACTTACACCTCCAAGAGAAGAGCACAGAAAACCGTGCCAGCCAGAGAACAAATGTCAGAGTGGAGAAATTACCATCTGTATTTTAAAAACATTCCTCATCTTCATTCACTTCATAAGAATTCATATTATGCTTTTTATATTTCAGACTATAATAGTTAGCTAAAGAGACTGAGAACACTTTTTAGCAAAAAACATTTTTAGGGCTGTTTTAAAATGTTAACAGCATAATTAATTCATTTCTTCTTAAAAATAAAATTAAAGTCCGGCCATTGATTTTAAATGCCACAATAATAATGAGCAGTTGAAAATAACTCCTTTCTCACATTATATAGTTGGAAAAAGCATAAGAATATGCCATTTTTTTCTGTTTCAACTTTGTGCTTTTTATATCCTTTGCTCGGCCTAGTTATATTTGGAGTCCAATTTAGTCATTAGTAAAATTGATTCTATTATTTAGATTTTCTTTCTATTCTATCCCCCTCCCCCACATATATAGCCTTTTATTAGTAAAAAAAATAATTGATATTTACACCCTGTTCTCCAAAGCTCAGGAAGTTCCTAGCCAAATTAGTTGAGTGCTCATCTCTATTTAACTTTATCTTTATTTACAATGTGCTTGACATGCTCTTTTCCACTAATAAGAGGTAGATCTAAGAGGATTAGATTTAAGAAATGATAAAGTCACCGTTCTCCTCATTTTGATCTTTTACATCAGATCACAAAATGTGTGGGTTTTCCCAGGCGAAAGATTAGCAATCTTCTGCTACAACATATGTCTTTTCTAGATAGCTTAAGAACGCCTAATCCTAAACTGTGATTTTTTTTTTTTTTAAAATAGGTCCATGGTAGAACAAAGTAGAGTTCATTTTGAGTCAAGACTCAAATGGAAATGGGCAAGGTTACCCATCTCAATCAAAATGGTGGCTCATCTCTTAACTAAGATGTCTTATATATCTGCACCCAAGATACACGTTAATGTAAAAAACTGACAAATTAATGTAATTTAACTTCTGAGTATAAATGGGTTTTTTTTTGTTTTTTGTTTTTTAATGACAAAATGTGAATAGACTGTGTGTGTAAATAGGGGGATGTTTCTCTGTTAGTCAGGATAGGCTAAGTTCTATTGCAGGAATAATAAACTCAAAATATTAGTGACTTAATATGACAAAACTATTTCTTGCTCACTCAAATTCCTTTGGATACACAGAAAACTTTCTTGATCAACTGTCTTCCATGTGCCATTTCCTAACTTAGACTGCCTCGACCTTGATCTTGATCTTGATCTTGATCTTGTGTCTCTGCCATCTCAGTACCTGGCCTCCTCATTTCCTGAGACAGAGAAAGAGAAATCACAGGATTGCACATAGCCTTTTCATGGCTTCAGCACAAAGTAACTCATAGTGTTGGCCAGAACAGTGATACGGCTGCAGGTAACTGCAAGAGGGCTGGGAAATATAAGGAAGCAAGTAGAATGTCATGGGCATTACTGTCACAGCCATGATGCCTTAGTCATTTGGTCATAAGCACAACACTTAAACTTTTATGTGTGATTTTTCAGAGATTCATTCTCATGTTCCATTTAAATATGTTTTCTTGAAATGCTAGTTTGCAGTGTTTTGAAACTAAGATCTTCTGCTGTGAGTGTTAATGATGACTCATTCATTCATTCATTCATTTGAAAAATGATTACTAAATACTTAATTTATCCTAGGTGAGATATTGAGGATACAAAGAGAAGTGAGACAGTGCTTTGCTCTGAAGGAGTTTACTGATTAGTTCAGGAAAAAGACAAAAAAATACATGTAAACTTATAGTGGTGAATGCATTATCTTATCTATTCAACAAGTATTTCTTCATCACCTGTTAGGTACCAGGTTCTGTAATGGAGACTCAGGACATAGTAAATAAGAAAATGTCTCTGGTTTGTAGTGATTATATTCTAGAAAGGAATTGGGGAGGTATATAGAAACAAACAAACAAAACAGAGAAAGTTACATACGAGAATAATAAGTACTATAAAGAAAATAAAATCTTATGGTGCCTAGAGATGAAGTTGGAAAATCTGCCTTAGATTAGGTGGTCAGAAAAGACTGGAGCATAGTATATCAGGAGTAAAGTGATAGTGGATGAATTTGGAGAGAGAGACAAAATTCAGATTATGTAGAATGAGATAAAGATTCTAGTAAAGAGATGTAAATAACTATAGGATATTTAGGGGTACCAAATTGGTTCTGTTCTCTTAGGGCCAGTCAGAGAATCAATGAGAAAGGCTAGTTGGGGCAGAGGATGCCTGAATTAAATTTTAAAGAATGACTATGAATCAGCTGGCTAACAAGTATTGAAGGTCAGCACATACAGAAAACATTAAGTAGCACTTTATTATTGGAGCAGAAAAGAAGAAGGGAATGGTCAACACTGTGCTGAGAATCTGGAGGCATGAACAACGAAGGGACAGCATCTTAAGACCCACATCTTAATGGGGGAGTCTTAGATATGTGTGTGTGTGTGTGTGTGTGTGTGTGTGTGCGTATGAATGTATGAATGAGGAGATCTATTATGGGAATTGGCTCACATGATTATGGCCAAGAAGATCCACCATTTGCTATTGGCAAGTAATATGGAAAGACATTGAAGAGTTTTGAGCAATGATGTCATGACCTAAATTACTTCTTAACAGTCGTCCCTAGGCCTTCTGTGTTGAGACTAGATTGGAGGGAGCAAGAGTGCAAGCAGGGAGACCAGACACAAAGCTCCTGCAATGATCCAGGCAAAATGTGATGGTGGCTTGGACCAGGGTGGTAAGTGTGGAGGCAGTGAGAGGTGATTGGATTCTGGATGTTTCAAAGGTAGAACTGATGGGATGTGAGGGTGGATTAGATGAGCCAAGAATGGTTCCAAGTTATTGTTCTCTGCTACTGCAAGAGGGAGCTTTTATATTCTGAGAAGGAGAAGATGGCAGGAGAAACAACTTTGTGGTAGCAGGACAGCAGCTCCATTTTGGATATATTAAGTTTGAAAAGTTTATTGGATAACAACATGGTGATTTCTACTTTGTAATTAGTTGCACACGTCTGGAGGTTAGAGGAGGGGTCAAGCTAGAGAGAAAAATTTCATAATCTAAATTTGTATGACTTTCAGGTTTGAATCCTTGTTTTTTAAAATATTTGACAAAGATTGCTTACATTCAAGGTGTAGAACCTGATGATTTGATATGTGTGTACATTGTATACTGATTACCACAATCAAATTAATTAACACATTCATAACTACCCATAGTTACCATTTTGTGTGTGCTGTGTGTGTGTTTGGTAAAGACTTAAAATCTGCTTTTTTAAATCAAATTTTAAATAAACAATACAGTATTATTAACTATAATCATAATACCGTATAGTAGATGCCAAGAACTTAACTCATAACTTAAAATTTTTACCTTTTGACAAATATCTATTTTTTTTTCCTTTTTGTCTTTTTTTACTGACTGGTAACAGGATCGCAACCCTCGGTGTTGCGCCCGCACCGCGCTCAAGTAGTGAGCGGGAACCGGTCTCCACATGGGATCTGAACCCTCGGCAGGAGCGCCGCTGCGCTCCCAAGCGGTGCACTCTCCAGTGTGCCACCGGGCCGGCCCCAAATATCTATTCTTTAGTACGATTTACTTGATTTATTTTCTCAAATTTCTTCCATTCATATTTTTGTTTATTGTCAGATTTTGCCCTGTTGTCTTCCAATAGTTAACATTTTACTTAATATCCAACCCATCTTACTTAATATTTGGCCTTGAAAGCATAGTTGTGTTTATACTGTTTTAAGAAATAATCTGCAATGTTTCCTTCTTACCTACAGTAAATAGCTAATTGAACTCAAGATGCCACTGAGTGGTGGTAATATTTACCTGATGAGTTTCAGCAGGTTATAAAATTACTAAGGGTGGGGGTTCTGTGGTTAAAAAAAATGTCTTCATGTTCAGGCAGTTTATCAATATGTTTCCATGCATTTAATTATGTTTACTTGGACTTATCTGAGCATGTTAAAGGGATACCTGTTTAATATATTAAGCTATGCACACAGTCCAACCTATGTTCATCAAGATTTATAATTCTATAATTTCACAGGTCAGTTAATAGGATTCCCATTTAGCTCCCAGGCGGTCATAAGTTATGACATTCAAGTGCATGTTTTGATATGATCTTAGGCAAGGGAAGTCATGTAGTCAGTGAAGCATAGAGAGGAAAGAAGATTGCCAAACTTGAATCTGTACCATCAAAATGACAAAATGTCTATAATAAACAATAGGTTAGTGCCCTGATATACCTACAGCATCAATTGAGGTGCATGACAGGTGAGTTATTTATGAAATGGGCCTCTTGAAAATGTATAGCTCTTATAATATGAATCTCATTTCTATGTCCTTTCCAACAAAATAAATTGGCATTATACATCTATGCAGAACACATGGTTGCTTTATTATATTTTAAAATATGATGATACTATATAGGTGGAAAATATTGAGGAAATCCAATCCATATAATAAATGGAATACATAACTATTTTTTAAAAATTTGTTGTGGCATCTGGCTTTTTACAATTTAGGAAAAAAATAAAATATAATTTTCTAGAATTATAACTGGATGTTATAGCCATATACCATTTATTATAATTCATCGATATCACGTACATAATCTGGAGAAAAATATTTGATTCGCTTTTTCTTATTTTCCACACATCTTACAGGTTGAGTAATCAGCCCATCTTTAGTTGTTAATATTTTTCATATGGCTGGGTTTATATTCTACTTTATTCTTTAAAAGAGAAAGTGATTTCTACTGATGACTGAACCACTAAATTTCCCATATTTCTTCCAACAAACAGCTAATATTCTATTAACACTGGAAAATTTTCCTTACTTCAACTATCCAATTTATTGTTTCCTGCAGATTTCACTATATCATTTCTCCTCAGTTCTCTTACACATAATATAGGATTACTATTCTTTATTTCATGTCATTCTTTTGTTATGTTGAGTATTGTATTTTTACCCCTGTAAAAATAAATCTCTCAATTTGAGGTTGATGTTTGTTAGAAAAGCTTATATAAACATTAAACAAAAAGGCATGTATGAAATATCTGTCTTCAAATAAGATTGTTCAAGCTATAAAAGACAACCATCATTCATCAAAGCTAATATTTTTTTGAGTTTTGTTAACTTAGGAAAGCGTGAAAAATTATTTCTAGCCCACATTAAAAATATATTATCACATATAACTAGTTTTTATTTTAAAAGTAACAAATGTATAAGGTTAAATAAATAATAAATAAAGGTTAGAAAAGAAATATTAGGAAACATGAGTTTTTTGACACCAGATTCAGTCTTCCTCTCTAGAGGCAAAAATTAGTGTTTGTTTGTTTCTGTTTCTGTCCAGAAATTTCTTGTACAATGGACCTTGTTAATTTTTCCTAATTAAGATATATTAGAGATTTTTTGTGGTCAGCATATACAGAGCAATCCCATTTCCTCTAATGAATGCACAGTATTCTATATGTGGATGAAATCATATGTGCTCATAGGTGATGAGCATCTAGATTATTTTTGATGATTACAAAACCATGAGTTAAAAAGCTTTCTTGTATATTACATTTTATGCAAACTACTGAGTATAGAAAAAAATAGAAGTGTATTACTGGATTATGGGATTTGTATATTTAAAATTTTCATAGAGATTGGCTAAGTGCATTGCAAAGAGATTGAACCAAACTACAAGCTCTCAGCAATATATGGGAGTACCTAACTCCTCAAACCCTTCCGATGTATATTTTCAAACTGTGTGAGCCTCACTGCTTTGGTTGGTTTAAAAAACGTATCTCAATTTAATTTGCATTTATTTAAATATGATGAAAATGACTATCTATATAAGGTTAACTTTTTTTTCCCCACCATGGACTAATTGTGTATATCTTTTGTCAGTTTTTAAAATTATATTTCTGGTATTTTTTTAAAATAAAAAGTTGTGATACTAAGTATGTTAGCTTTTTGTCTTTGTAGGCTGCACTATTCAGAGTTTATCCTCTATGTGTTCATTGTTTATGGCATGTTTTCCCATATAGAAATTTTAAAATGTTCATATAGTCAAATATATATATTTTATTCTTTTATGACTTCAAAATTATTTGGTCTTTTCAAATCACTCTCAGATTACTTTTTTAATTTTTTAAATTATTTTTATGGCTTATTTTTCAATTAAACTTATAATTATTCTAGGATTTATTTTGGTATATAGGAAATACAATTTACATTGGTGTATAAAAAATAAGGATCAAACATATTTTTCCTCAACACTGTTTTCTTTAAATGGTAGGCCCAATGTCATTTATTGATTAATCCATTTGTTTACCACTAATTTAAAATGTAAACTTTTCATATTCCACATTTTATTGTATTTACACATGCATTTATATTTTGGACCTTGAATTCTAACTTTTAGACTAGCTAAATATTGTAAATTAGTATATCCATATGCCAATACAAAACTTATTTAATGATTGTAGCTTTATGATACATTTTGATGTTAGTAATGGCTAGTTCTTGCCCCTTATTATTCTCTATTTTTTGGAAAAAAATATATCACCTTTTTAATATATTCTTTTTCCTTCATGCATTTTAATTTTAAAATTTTGCCATATTTTTATTGAGTTTACATTAAATATTTGCTTGAGGAAGAATTGACCCTTCACAATGTTGAGTTAGTCAACAAAAAACAGAAAAAAAAAATTTTTTTTAAGTTTTTAAAAATTTTAAAAACTTCAAAAAAATTTTAAAATGACAAAAAATTTCCATTTATTCAAGTAAAGCTTATTTGTTTAGTGAATTTTCACATTTACAAATGACCTAAAATTCTTCTATTTTTTTTTTTTACTTGATTCTTCTAAATTCTCTGATAATAATAGTAATAGCAACAATTATCACTTAAGGACCATCGTCTTTGCCAAACACTATGCTATAAGCTTTACGCATATTCCCATTTAAGTCTTACACCATGTAATCGTATAAGTGAAGAAATTTATTATCAGAAAAGTTAAGTAATTTACATATGGTCACGGAGTTAGTAGAAGAAAGAGCAGATTATCATACCCAATTACGTGAATTTAAAGCTCACACTCTTCCTCACTATGCTAAACTGTGTATTTATCTCTATTTACTTACTTTCATTAATCAAGGGGAAAAAAGTACCTATGAAACTGAGTGGGGAATGTGACAAAGGAGAAATCGCATGGACGTCACATAAGAAGAGGTATATCTCTATGCTCTCTGTCAAGTCAGCAGCAAACCAGAATAAAGACCACTGCACTGTGAATAGTGAACTTATGTGAGCTGCTTAATTCTGACAGTGGACACATCCAAATTTTCTGATAACTAACAATCCCCCTAAATGTATCACAGAAGGAAACATTTTATAACAATATGTAGTGTTTTTCCCTATTCTGCTTCTCTCTTTGCACAATCATAGTTTCACTTGAAGTTGGTAGTGGTTTTTGCAGTTGACTCTGAGCATTACAAATATTTTATCAGAAATTTATTATTTTGCTTAAAACATTGTTTGAAGTTGTTTTCTGCACTTTCATATGTAGTTGTTGCTTTATTATTGTATCACACAAGAAATGTGAGTATTGATAGTGCATAGACAAGCACACAAAAGAGGAGAGGCTTCTACATAAAAGATCTTTTTGCTTTGCAATTGATCATGGATAAAATTTTCTTTGCTAAAATTTTCCTGATGTGATTACTTAAATTTGCAACAGAATTTAGGGCCCAAATGTTTTCTTTGAGAACACATTTCATTATCAATAATTGAAAATAAAGAGATATTCATTATAATAGAGATGAAGTATATTTTGAATAATATGCACGTTATTATATGTAATATATGTGGATAGTAATATATTCAATATTACATACACACACTCACACTCACACACAAACATTTACCCTCTTTCTCTTATTTACACCCTCATCTATCTCCAAGAAGATTTCAAATAACATTTGGATACAACAGATACATAAAACTCGAAGTTTTTAATATTGAATTTAAGTTATGAATCACAATCCATTAATACGATGTTTCCTTCTGAGAGGGAAAAAGAAGGGGAGGATATCAATTGAATATTGAAAATGAGAAATTTTGAAAAATGAGAATAAACGTGATAAATTTAATCAACAGATTTAAGGAAGCTAGAAAAATAATATGTTTATTTCCCACATTGGTAGGAATGAGTTGTTTTCACAGTTCCTATTTCTCTTCATCCTCACAACATCACTGTAAAGTTGGCAAGGTAAGTATTAATAATTCCATTTTGTGTGTGAGATATCTGCGACTCAGTGACGATAGCAAGGTTGCTCCACTGATAGTTATTGCATGCCAGAGCTTGAACTTACAATCAGATAGCCTTACTCAGGATGAAAATGTAACCTCAAAATGGTTAAGATAAATCTATTCCATAAAACCATACCATCATGACTATAGGGGATATTAAAGACACTAGAATGTTTTGGAGTACAGCCCTAACTTTATGAAGCCTAATATATCAAGTCTCAACCACTATGACAGTTCTATAATGACTTAAGAGTCTTATAACATTTTTATAAGACATAAATTGGAGTTTTAAAGTGTTATTCATGCTGAGATTATTCCCTGGGGTTAGCACCATATTATTACAACTTCTGCTGCTATTCTTATTACAACTAATACTATAGTAGTCAAAATCACAATACTAATGATAACAGCAATAATGGTTTATTAATTTACAAATACTCTATGTGCAAGGTAGAAGATTTTATAACTTTAGTTTTTAAAGAACAATGTATAAAATCTTGGCAAAATACTCTCACCAATGAAACAAAATAAACTGGAAAAAATAAGTTATGATTTCATGAAATTTTCTTTAACAACTTCTTCCAGGCGACATCAATTTAATTGATTTCTTTTTAGTTTCACACTTTAATGTGGTGTTCTGATTTATAAAATGACTTCCTACACTTTTGAAATTCAACTTCCATCTCCCTGTTACTGAGAAAAAAAAGTTTTCAGAGTGCCATCTCCATCCATGGATCATAATTTCCCCACATTCAAACAGTGTGTTACAATTTCATTGGTGGCATCAAAAGTTAGCACAGCATAGCATTTTATAGAACTGCAAGTTAAAATGAGCATTTCTGATTTGGATTTTTCTAAGGCTGCCAACAAAATTATAATGCTCACATGGGGAAAGGGATCCTGAATATATTATTTCTTGCTAAATTGATCAAGGCCCCTTATTGATCTACTGGGTAACATGGTGTTCATTTTTGAAAAACACTATAATGTATGTTATGAAAATCATATAAAGTATATCTACATAATAGACGTTAATATCTCTTTGGGAACTTTTGAATCCCTTTTACATATTTACACAATGGACTAAATAATTTTCAAATTGTATGTTGGAGAAATAATTTTCTTCTATTCCCCCAAACTAAACATAAAAATGGTAAGAAAAAGGAATTTAACAGTATGCCGTTTTCATTCTTAATTCGTCTCTTTGTTGGCTCACACTACTTTATTTTTTAAAGACAAAAAGATGTTTTTAAAGTTCTTAATACATATACAATTAAGCAAATTTATACATATACTTTAGAGTAATATTTCCATTAATGTAAAAGAATATTTATCTATATTTAAATGCACTCATCATTGTAATTATACAATAAAGGAAAATCTGCTGTAGAACAGTAAATATAGACAAATCTTTGTTGGTTATGAGGCAATCTGGATTTTAAAAGAATGTCTGTTATAGAGGTGTCTGAAGACTCTGAAAAGCCTTTTGTTCCATAATGATATACTTTAACATACAATATGTTGAGCAAAAGAAATGGTTGTCACTTGAGGTAGACTCTGGCTATCTGAGTCTTAGCATGGAAACACGAACCCAGTGGCGTGCTGAACATTCAAATTAAAATTCCACTGTACGTGATGATCTACATGGGCAACCATGTATTGAATTGGTAATTAACCCTTTCTACCACAGAGTATTTTCCCAGCATGCTCTAGTAGACAATTAAGCTATTTTTCAACTGTGGCAAAGCATACAAATATGAAAGAATAATGAGACAAAATGTTTGTATGTGGCACTAGTGTCTGTTCCATGGGAGGGAAGTGGGGAGAGGTGGAGACTGTATGCAATTCTAGACAATAGGTATTCCTGATTTGAAATTTTTATGTAGTTTCAAAGTTATAAAATTAACTCATCTTTTTGAAATTTTACAAATGCTACACAGCTGGAAAAAAACAACTATTCTCACTTTGATTTTGTAGAATAGGAAACAGTATTTCACAGGTAAGTGATAGTAAGTACTGGCCAAATTGAGTCTAGAGCCAGATTTTTTGGTTCCCAACTCAGGGTTGTTCTTTACACAGTGCCTGATTAACCTGAACATTTTGTTTAGTGTGAACACCGAATTGTATGTAACCTGGTCAACTTACTATTTTGACCAGGGTAAATTGAAATAAATAGTTTGATAATCTGTTATATAAGAAGAAAATTTTATATTTTCTGTTTCAACATCAGATCCGGCCAAATGGATAGCCTTGTAAAATACATGTGATCTCCAAATTTTGGATAATTTACATTTATCACATTAGTATTGCTTTTGTTTGACCAACTGCAGGTTCATCTAAATAGTTTATATTGGAAGTTAACATGTGGCCTTTATATAGTGGTTTGTTTTGTTCCTGATTTAGGTTGTCACATTTATCAAGTTAAAAACTTGCTTAATTTTATACAACCCAAAAATATAAGCTCTTTTTTTTTTTTTTAGCACAATAAATAATATGTACCAACCCTAGTTTTAAATTCATTCTAGTAGATAGAATACATGCTTAATATGAACTGGTAATCTCAGCTCCTAAATTCCTGCCTGTCACACAACAGCCTTTCAAGAAATATATGTTGAAAAAATGAATGAATCACTACTGCTTTTCTAGAACACTTGTAAAAAAAAAGTGGGTAATGATTTTATGATTTTGGTGGAGTTTCAAAATATTTCCAAGAACTTCTGAATTGCTCAGAGAGCGAGAAAAAAATGGGGACTTATGATTGCTGAGGCAATGGATTCTATACTCATGGAGTGAAATTGTCTCTGGAATCCTGAGAGTGTGTGAATGAAAAGATGATGTGCAAGCAGTCTAGTTCTGACTGATGCTTCACATGAAAAGTCCTACTGATGTTGAACTATATTTTTACTCTACATATTCATCCAGTTCAAATCGTTAGAATGTATGAATTATTTTTACTCAGGAAGCCATTTTTCTTGTCTGAATTTTACATCGTAAGAACCAAATTTTGAAGAGAAAATTAAATCCATACTCTTCTTTCTTTAACTTTTTGATTTAGATAATTATTGTTTACAGATGAGAATTCAAACTAGTCGGTAACTTCGCTTTTGGTTAATGCAAATAAAAACAAAATATTTATCACCCTTTTCTTAATTCATTAATCTTATGTAAGACAATAGTCATAGCAGTCCTTGCTCTGTCTGTCATTTTCTGACTTTTTTTAGTTTCAGGTTAATTTAGAGAGCCTTTAGAATGCTTATGTGCCGATAAAATTGACATATTCTTAAACAATTAGTTTCCACCCAGTGATGAACTCGGCTAAGTCCTCAGCCAAATGAGATGAATATACTCTGAGGAGTTTTAAAAGCTAGTGTGCAGTTTAAACCTTAATTAAAGTGCTGTGTACATAATACTTAAATCACCTAAACACTAGTGACAGTCAAGGAGTAGAAAATTCAAATAGGCTGACAAAACCTAGTCTCATAAAATGTGAAATGAATCTGCCTCAGTGGTAAAACTCTGCAGTTTTATTATCCCATCAATACATAATAGAGCCTGCTTTACTGGACCTTCAATACGTGGCTTGTGTGTGCTGTGAGGTGGTGGGCCACATGCCATCTACTTTATACTATAGAACATCTGAGTTAATGATCCTCTACTTAAACAAAAACAAACACAAACAAAATAAACAGAAAAACATTTTGTTTGTGGGTGGGGGTATTTGTAGGGTTGATCCTGCATGTTTTTAAGGGAAATACAAAAATGAAAACAAAAACAGGAGAGAATGAGAGTTTGATAAGAGAATGTGTAATGAATTAAACGAGTTCCTGAAACACCAGGAAGAAGCTGAGTTGCGTAAGCCTGGACTCAGATAGCTTTTTCCTCAAATTTTGTAGCAGAGCAAGAAAACTTTTCATCTGGTTTTATCTCCTTTTACTCTTAGATTTCTTAGTTTTTTGTGAATATTGTAAGGAAGGAATAATGAATGTTTTCGATTGTTTCATTGTTGACATTTCTTTAGCAGAGTAAGTATAGTTCAAGACCTGTGTTTGTGTGGTCATTCATCTACTTTCTCATTCATTTGATAACTTTTACTGAGCCTCCAGTATGGATTACATGCATGCTAGAGAGAAAAGACATAGTCACTGAATTCAAGGAGTTCACATTCTAGTAGTTTCAAATAACCAACAGTTATAATGCAGAGAAGATTCTGACATAGGAATGAAGACATTATTTTGTGATTTGTGGGAGTTCTTTGTATCGGTAAAAATACCATACATTTAAGATGATATCTCTAGGGAGGAGAAGGGTTTGGAGGAAAGACCATTGGATTAGGTGAAAAAGAGTTTACCAGTGTTTATAGAAGACAGCAGTTTCCATAAAATGGTATCTTACTCGTCATTTTGTTAGTTCTATGTTCCCAACATTTCTTCTGATATTATTGAGCAAATTCTAAAATATTAACAGGCTTATAAGGCTATGTATGGAGAACAAATATATTTTCAAGGTAGTCTCATAAAATGTGAAATGAATCTGCCTCAGTGGTAAAACTCTGCAGTTTTATTATCCCGTCAATACATAATAGAGCCTGCTTTACTGGACCTTCAATACGTGGCTTGTGTGTACTGTGAGGCGGTGGGCCACATGCCATCTACGTTATACTATAGAACATCTGAGTTAATGATCCTCTACTTAAACAAAAACAAACACAAACAAAATAAACAGAAAAACACACCCTGGCATATCTTTAAAAAATGAGAAATTTTTACTATTATGTACACATAATTTAATCTTTTCAAATATACCTTTAGGACTCAGTAATATTCGTAGATAGATAGATAGATAAATGAATTATTCCAGGAGCAACTTAATACAAACCATAAAATGTTAGAGCTGGTAGGGACTTAAACAGAAGTTTACTATTATGTACACATAATTTAATCTTTTCAAATATACCTTTAGGACTCAGTAATATTCATAGATAGATAGATAGATAAATGAATTATTCCAGGAGCAACTTAATACAAACCATAAAATGTTAGAGCTGGTAGGGACTTAAACAGAATGTACCTAGTCTGGCTCCCTCATTTCATCGGTGGAAAACTGAGATGAGGTATGAGTGGAAGAAATAGGGCTGAAATCCTTGACTCTTGTATTTTTTCAGTAATACTTAGTCCTTAGTCTAATAAAAGTTTTTTTTTTAATTAAAAATGTCTTGATATTTACAGTATTGAGCACCTTATCATACAACCATCTGTGTATATACCATCTATTTATTACTCCCCTCTAGGATGGTAATTTTCCTGATGGGAAGGAGTTATGCTTTGCTTCCTTGTGCCCCCAGTACACAAGTATAGTTCCTAAATCATAGTAGGTTGTTTTAAAATATTAGTATGAGTGTATTAATGAGCCATCTTTTCTAAATTCTCCACTTAAAGCTCCATCCAGTGTTACAAATAAAGCCTCATTTGACAGAAAAGGCTCTCCCTCCTCTCTGTTGCATTCTCAGGCCCACAAGTCCACTCTCAGCAGGTAATAGATGACCCGGTGAGGGCTCAGTGCTTTTGTATAAAGTAAACTGGCCCTGGCTTTTCAGGGACATTTCTGAGGAACATATTCCCAAGTAGTGTAGAATGGAAGTTAAGAGCAGTCATGTGGATTATTTGAAGTGGCAGGGTCAGGGAAGGAGGTATGGGATGTGGAACCAAGTCTAGGAACACTGATTAAGATCCCACAAAATAAACTGCAAGTTTCTTAATTCTCTTGCTGATACAACCAGGACTCTGGCCTGGAGAGACGGGGAATCTGATTTCACTGTGTGTCATCTTCCCCCACCACCCCCTTGTCCACAAATATCTTGAGCCATAGAGCATTCTTTTGGGGAGGGACTGGTGATGTATTGAGGAGGAAATTGAGACATGGAAAGATTAAATTGTTTGCTCAAGGGTAAAATGAATTAAATGTGCTTACAACACTCACACCAATATGTCGCTTCGCCTTCTGTGTGTATCACTGAACTCACACCAATGTATTATCTTGCCCTTTATGTATTACTAAGTTAAATGGAAGCTTTTCCTTATAATGGCCATGTGAACAGTGAACGAACATTGTCCTTATGTCTAAATAAATCAAGGAGTCAATCTAGTAAATATCTCCATAAAGCATCAATAGTTAAAGTTTTTTAAAGCATTCTCTTAGTTAATGCCTTTTTCTTTTCTACCGTTCTATGAATGCACAAGAAAATAAAATGTTAAATTGCCCATAATGCTTACTAATATCCCATAGTTGTCTTAAAAAGCATATTAAAGGTGCCTCTCTTACATGTATTTCTTTACCTGATTAAATGTTTAAAGAACTACTGTTTGAAATGATGAACTTACCAAAGACAGTTAAATATGTTCTTGCTTTAAAAAAATTCTTTAATGAGAAGGTTGTTTAAAAGATGTCTTGGGATTGCATTCTGAGATGACAACTGATGAATAGCTTTGTTTTGCTCTTTTTTTTTTTTTTTTATCTTTTGCTGGAAAGAATGTTTTTACATTTTTTAGATCTTTCAATGTATTTTCTCACATTTTAAAGATGGTAGGGTTTTTAAATATTACTTACCAAAAGCAAATTAAGCACAAAGAGAAAACAGACATTTTGATCCAGTCCTCAGTTCTTCAAATAAATGTTTCTGACAATGACTGCTACCAACTCTATTAAAAATACTACCTTTAAAGACAGTAGTTTATTCCAATGAGAAGTTTTTTTTTTTAAAGTTGCATTATTGTACTATCTTAGGCACTCCTAAAAGTTTTTTTCATTATCACAAGATTAAAAAAAATGAATTATAATATGAAATTTATTATGAAACTCATCTGCTTTTATTTTTTTCCAACATAATCTCTCTAAAAAACAGTCTTGGCTGCATGGGCACATTTTCAAGAATAACAATAAATTTAACCACACCAATTATTAGCCGTACGAATAATTGTTATTTTCTTTCATTCAACCAACAAGAGGATAGTAGAAAAGTTTACATTAGATGCTGTTGTTTGTATAATTCAACAAACATTTATTGAAGATTTGAAATGGGTTAGGAAGATATAATGTCAAATAGGTGAATAAAAGTCATTCAATAAACAGGGGCTTTCTGCTCTCAGCAAGCTCACAGTCTAATGACTGGAGTTAGCAACAAACAAGTGCGTTAGTTTTTCCTCTGCTGAGCATTTTCTCTGTGCCAGCTGTTTTGTTAATGGCAGTATACGATTTCTGCAGCTGTGTTACCTGAGTTCAGAATATAGATTCTCCAATTACTAGCTGTGAGACCCTGTGCATGTTACTTAACCCCTGTTTCCTTTTCTGTAAAGTAGTGATAATTATCATATCTAAAGTAGTATGATAATTTAATTAACTGGGAAGTATAAGGTTTCTAGAAAAGTGCTTGGCACACAGTAAGTTGGAAATCAATATTAGCTATTAATAACTCAAATCCTCATTCCATATATATGAGGTAGGTATCGTAATCTCTGACAGTGAACTTTAAAGAAGTCAAATCACTTTCCCAAGGTTGTACCGTAGAGAGGACAGAGCCATGATTCAGTTTCAGTTCAGATCACCACACTCCCAGTTCCACTGGTCTTCATACTGATCTTCAAATTAAGTTTAATATTCAGAGATCTTCAAGTTATTTATCTCATAAGGTAGTAAATATATAAAACTGTATTGGTTTTTCTTTCTACTGCAAATGCCATCTTCATGAATGCTACAATGTATTACTCTTCCATTGCTTTTAGCACTTAAAAAGTAACAACAATGTAATACCGTTTTCCCCTGAACTGTTAAGAAAAAAGAACATTAGAAATAAGCAATAGGCCTTTTAGAATATCGACATTTCATGAATGCTACAATGTATTACTCTTCCATTGCTTTTAGCACTTAAAAAGTAACAACAATATAATACCGTTTTCCCCTGAACTGTTAAGAAAAAAGAACATTAGAAATAAGCAATAGGCCTTTTAGAATATCGACACATTTATTGAAGTATGAACAATCACCTTCTAATTTGGAATGCTTTGTTGATTTTCTCAGCTAATTCTTTTTTTCGATTTTTGATGGATATTTCATTTAACCTTTTTGTGAATTGATTTACCTCCTATTGGGTTTTAATGAGATGTGAACTATTTTACTTTTTTGCTATTATAAAGTTAAATTGTATCTATCAACATTAAAAATGAACTATAATTACTTGCAATAGATTTCTTTTTAAACAAAACTCATAAAGTATTCCAAAGCAATTTTCTAAACATAAACTGTGTGTGGCGTGGAGGATTGCTTATGAGATGAGAAACCAGTTGAAGACTTTATAACCTTCTAAAATGTATCAGAAATGTAGGATATAGCTAATGATTTTACATACAACTCATCAAAAATTTTCCTTGGACTATGGATGATTTTTAAAAATATTATATAAGCTTTGCAGTAACTACCATATAATGAAAGAGAAATGTTTTGGTATGGGGTGGGAGGAGTGTTATGTCTTTCCTTTCAAGCTGATAAAGGCATTGTTTTGTCTGAATTACTCTCTATTTACTCTATATGTGGTGCCAGATAGATTGGCACATAGGTTTTCATTCATCTTGGGTAGTTACTATTCTGTCTCTGCTGAACTTTACAGACATCAAGAAGTAAAATATTTGACAAATTCAGTCCTGAGTTGACTCTGAAAAACCAAGCCTCTACGTATGTCAATCATCTAAAAAAAAAATAAGACAAATTAGGCAAAACAAGAGACTGCAGAGTAACAGTAGGTCCTTCATCTGAATATATTTGAACACCCTACAAACATTTGTAGGGGTCACATGTTACTAGAAGCTTGTTTGAAAATTCATTCTATTTTGTTAATACAAAATCTGTGGTATGCAAAATGTAAGTACTTCTAAGGATTAGTAATCCAGCATCATGTGGGTGTGAGTTCCATGCTACTTAAGCCAATGCTTACTTGTCCCTAGTAAAAATGGGAAGAAAACAGTGTGATTTGGTGAAGTGGGCACTGACTTGAGAATTATTCCTATTCTGTCTTTAGTCTTTAGTGTGGGTTTAGATAATTCATTTAAACTATCTGAGGCTCTGACTTTATACATAAAATTATAACAGAGAAGATGACTTCATGTTTCTCTACTGTGATGCAATTCTCTGATATTGTGACTATGATAAATCTAACTATTTAATAGATAAATGTGTTCTTTCAGAAGTGACTCACAGTTCATTGATTCCACCAAGTGTATTTGAGCTCAAATGTAATAGAATCATGTTATATTCAAATATATTTATCTGACGTGATTTTTTCTCTATACTAATGTATTTGCTTTAATTACATATATTTGTAGTACATGTAGATATATTGCTTCCTATAAATGTAATACTTGCTGTAGAAAATTCAAATAAAATGGAAAAAATATAATGAGGATTGTAAAAAGTCCTGAAGAAGTCTTACCATTCATATACAGCCACTAGAAATAGTTTGGCAGACATTTTTCCATGCATCAATTTTTGCATTAATACATACTAAAATAATATAAAAATTTATGTAAAACTGCATTTTATACATACATATTTGTATTTGTGTGTGCATATGTGTGTATATATGTACACACATATATATATTCCATTTACAACATAGCTAGGACATCTCTCAATGGTAATGACTATACTTATTAATGATGACATGCAATAACTCACAGCAACCACCCAAGGTGATTCTGATAGGTCCCTGGGTTGCAAGTTCTCTCCCTTTTGAAGAATCACTGTGCTGTGATTCCTGGCTTATGTTTAGATCTTTTTCACCACACAGTTAGAATCATGTTTACACTTTTTTTTTTTCCTTTTTGTCTTTTTTCGTGACCAACAACAGATCACAACCCTCAGTGTCGCGCCCGTACCGGACCGGGACAGCAACGGGATCGCAACCCTCGGTGTTGTGCCCGCACCTCGCTCAGCCAGTGAGCGGCCGGTCTGTATGTGGGATCTGAACCCTCGGTGGGAGCACCGCCCCGCTCCCAAGCGGCGCACTGTAGCAGTACGCCACCGGGCCGGCCCATGTTTACACTTCTTTTAGTACTTCCTTTGTGGGTTTTTTTGTTTTTGTTTTGGGCAGTATTTACTTTTTGACTCTATCTGGAATGTAGTATAGAGTGAGTTTTAGACCCTCATCACAAATGAATAGCCAATTATCTCTATTCTTTTATTGAAACAAAAATTTTCCTTACTGATTTTGAATGCTTTTGTGAGGCACACATTAAATTAAAAATTTTTATATTTTCCTGGGTCTATTTCTAGACTCTATTTTCTAGTCCATGTATCTTTTAATCTTTTACAGTGCTCGTACCATGGTATTTTTATTTTGTTTTATAATATGGTTTAATATCTGGTGGGTCAAGACCACTCCCCACAGACCCATTAATTTTTTTTTTCTTACCATTTTCCTAGCTATTTTCACAAGTTTATTTTTCTGAGAAATTTTAGAACATTTCATCAAATTCAACATCCTAAAAATCATGATAGGATTATATGTAATTCTGTAGTGAATGTATAAATGAGTTTAATGAAGATAAACAATTTTTACAATATTAAGTCATTTATCTCTAAGAATAAGGTTTCTCCTGTTTTTCAAGTCTTTGATATATATTTCTATAGACACATATATCAAGGTCATCTCAATTTGTGGTCATGTTTATTCCTTAATTTTTATATTTCGTTATAGGCACATTTGAGACCTTTTAAAAATTATAGTTTATAAATGGTTACTTTTCTGAAGTGATTCATAAACAGCCACATTAAAGAATGATCTTGTACTTTCTAGTGACTTTTTAAATTGCTATTTTTAATTAACATACAATAATTGTATATATTTATGGAGTACAATGTGATATTTGGATACATGTATACAATGTGTAGCTATCATATCCGGGTAATTAGCATACCCATCACTTCAAACCTATGTCATTTTTGTGTGTTGGAAACATTCAGAATCTTCTCCTCTAGTTATTTGAAATTATACAATAAATTATTGTTAACGATAGTCACCCTTCAGTGCTATAGAACACTAAAACATATTTCTCCTAACTAGCTGTAGTTTTATCTATTAGCCAACCACTCCCTCTCTGATACTCTAATAACTTTTCTATTAACTTAAATCTTCAGAGTAAACAACTACAGTATTTGAAACAATTACTAGTGTTATCCCCTTCTTTCTATATTTATGTTAACTGTATGACCAGATCCAGGTATGTTTTGCTAACAATGCTCATATTATCCCTTTCACCTAACAGTGCCAGATACCTAAAGATGCTCAATAAATATCTGAGACTATCTTAAAATTTTTATTTAGTGGTGCTGGCTTAGTATTTAAACGACACAGGGAGTGACCTTCTATTGCACCTGTTTTCACAGAGTGTTGAACAATTCTCTCAGTAAGCCTCACCCTGTCTTTTGGCCAGAATCACAACATACTCACATTGAAATGTTAAGGAACTACCAATCCATTTCCTAAACTCTAAGGGTCTTTCTAAAATAGGTTTAAAATTTTGTCAAATGCAATTTTGATATCACTTGGCTTTTTTTTTTTCCTTTTTACTTACTAATATGGCAAATCAGAGTGTTTCCAGTTTATGAGGGGCCTAAGACATACACAATTTGAAGAGCTCTCTTTGCAGAAAGAATACAGAATTATCAATACGAAGTTGGGACTGAAAGTAAATAGTTATTTAGAATGGAAAATGAAAACTGCCATGGAAGGGTCTGATAGGAAGTAAAATGTACTGAATCTAAAGCTTCACCAACTTCAGAGTAAAGTGGCATCTGGTGGTAAATTACAGAGAATTTCTAATATTTAACTAATCTTGTATTTCTGAGGCATACTCTGTGGTTATGGCATAGTATTCATTGAATATCATGTTTAACTATTTTTTATTAGTATGTTTGTAGGGTTTTTTTTGTTTTTGTTTTTTGCATCTCTATTCACATAAAATTGTTTTTCTCCCAATTATATTTGTAACATTCTTAAATCACTGCCATGTTGGCTTTATAAAAACAAATAGGATATTTCCTTTTCTTTCTCTGCATTTTCTATATTCCAGTGGAGCTTAATGTTCTTGCTTAAACTTTTATATTCTTGAAGTTATCGATAACAACCTAACTAGATCTACTAAGGGATGTTCATAATTTTTTAAAAAGTCCTTTTACTTTTGATTTCGTCTCTTCATGCTGATGCTAATAGATGTAAAGAGAAATGTTTTCAGATATTATCAAGTGAGTTTATTTGTGGTCTTCAAATCTGCCTATTTTATTGCTATTTCAATGTGATTGCTGGTCACAGATTTAGGAGAAATGCACCCAGTTCTCCACACATATATCGATGTCTCTGTCACTTTTCACACTATTCTGTCTTTAAGACACCACCCAGATCACTTGTAACCCACTTCATTAGTCAGCTCTTTAGACTTCTGAGATTTTAGGGGTAGATTTTCAGCATGGTGGTGCGAGCACAGACAGGATAATGGTGTAATGATAAAGGATACTTTTGTGAGATTGGCAGATTGCAAACTATTTGTAGATTATGGAAAGATATTTATCTTTCTTGTGCACTCATGATGTTTCCATTGCTGATGCTTATGGGCTTAAAGAGAAAATTCGAGTTTAAGTATGAACCTTTTATAAAATAAATTCAGCACATCAGAAATGTCAGGAAACATAGTGTCAACTTATTTTTATGTAATGTTAGTTACATTTTTAAATAACAGGCTTAATTTCTTTTTCTTTTATATCCAGTCACCTTTTCGGGTAAAGTACTACTGAATTTGAAGCATTAGATATAATATAAAAATAAGTATAGCAAATGAGCTACAGAGTGCCCAAAATGTCTGGCAACACTGGGGAATTTGTATATTTATACTGTGGCATGATGGGTGGCTGAATTTCACCCAGAGATTGAATTAAACTAGTACATCAACTATTACTCATATGTGTTTATTAAGTGCATTTTTACTAACTGTATTTAACTTTGTTTGAAATATGTATCTTTTGACAAACTAATACAATCATAAAAATTTGTATTACTTAAAAAAAGATTGTATGTAAGCTTCATATTTTCTGCAGATTTTGTTTGTGCCTTTGGAAATGCCGTGATTTACATACTGAAATAATCAATTCCATAATGACAAGAACTAGTGATCAGCAGTAATAATAATGGTGTCTTTTTTGAATTTTAATTGGAATTAGTGTGATAATCATTTTACAAGTTACTTATCAAAATGTATATACTTTGATGGTGATCTATCTTGTTTTATACAATCGATATATTTCTACATGAGTAAAAATATGTATTTGGAAATGTTAATTATAAAACACTGAATAAACATTTAAGAAATGTAGAAAAAAGTAGCTATATTTTTACAATTCAAATAGGAAATTTTCCTTTTATCAGTTTATCACAATTATGCTGTAGGCTTTCTTGTTAGGATTTTTTTTTAAGCAAAGTCCACCTTTAATACGGCAAAAACAAAACAAAACAAAACAAAAGAACTTCGTCCATAATTCAGATACCCATTTTCTTTTGCAGAGTACTTCAGTATAGCTTTTTAAAATGATAGCTACTTAGGAACTCATTTCAATTAAAGTGATCATTTTATTTGCTACCTAAATTAAATGTCCTATAACCCACTCTGCTGCCATTTCAGTATATATAAAAGGGAAAACAGTGCAAGAATACCAACTATAAGCCTGACTTATTTTTGGCTTTGCTCAAAAAGACCATTTCCTTTTAAGCATTAAGAAAGAAAGGTAAATTATGGAAGTATGAATCTGTTCTTAGCTTTCTGTGGTTGCATCTACATAGTACCCACTTACCTCATAACCAGGCTAACTTCTTTCCTATCTATAAGATGATGAGCAATTCATTTAACTTTTTTTAAAAATCAGTGTTTTCATTCATTCTTTTTATGGTCACAATGGCAGCCAAAGAAGAAAATTGCATGGTAAATTTGAAATTATTGACAGATAAAGAATATGGAAGTTCAGGAGGTACATTACCATAAAAGGAAATATTCATTGAAAAAATCAGTGTTTTCATTCATTCTTTTTATGGTCACAATGGCAGCCAAAGAAGAAAATTGCGTGGTAAATTTGAAATTATTGACAGATAAAGAATATGGAAGTTCAGGAGGTACATTACCATAAAAGGAAATATTCATTGAAAAAAAAAAACATTAGAAAGGAATTGATACCTGAACTGGATCTAAAAGGACATATAGCACTGAAATACAGGGAGACCAGAAGAAAGGCATTATTGCCATTATGTGAGATGAGGTTCAGCAAGGTTAGGTTACATCCCTATTCACATCTAGTGAGCAGAAGAGTTAAACACAAAGCTCAGGTATTTGCCAGGCTTTAAAAAAATCCCTACAACAAGATCAAAAGTAAGAACAAAAGAGAATACATGTTTAGTTCAAAATCATGAAGAATTATTTTTGATAAAGCAAAGTGCATCACTCCTGGTCTTTTGTATATTAATGCGCCATGCCACATTCTTCACTATTAGAAGGAAGGAATAAAAAGAAATGCTACATAGTCTGTGACTTTAGATGCTTTAACAGTGTTTACCAAAATGTAGATGAATTCTTTTAAGAAAATTATCATTAACAATTGATTATGATGTTCATAAGAGTGGTGATATTAAGAACTTATATTTTAAATTTTAGTTCTATCTTTATGTAATCCCAAGTTACTGACTAATGTTGGATCTTTTGGAGGATAATTACAATTAATGTGAAAACATTTTACTGTGCTCATGCTGTTTCCTCTGAATGTTTATATGTTCTCATTCAAGTGTGTATGCCTAAATAAAATAAAATTTTAAGTTTAAAACATTTATGAGAATATTTAAAATTTTTAGAAATAACTAAACTCTAAATACTCTGTCATTAATGTTCATTTTGGTAAGTTAACTAGAAGCAAACTGATGATAAAATGCTCTTGATTTCTTTAATTGAAAAGATGTACTTGGCAAAAAATGTTTTGTTGTGCCAAGCCCTACATATTTAAAATATTAATTTTAGATGCCTCTATGGCAACATAATGTATTCTTGTAGTCTTCCAAAATATGCCACATTTTGGAATCTTTCTTAAGTCACAAACCAATAGGCATGTCACAAAGTAAAAGATGACCACAACTGTTCAAAGAGTTACTGATACTATACCTTTAACAAACTTCTGTTAGTCAACACACATGATTTGAATGTTAAGCAGTTCTGTGAAGTGACTAATTTCAACATGAGATTCTAAATAATTCTGAGTATTGCCAGTCTCCCCATATACCTTTAACAAACTTCTGTTAGTCAACACACATGATTTGAATGTTAAGCAGTTCTGTGACTAATTTCAACATGAGATTCTAAATAATTCTGAGTATTGCCAATCGCCCCCAGTAGAGGCAAGGCAGCTCATCGCTCAACTCTATACACACATATGTGAAGTCTTTTATAAGTTAGATTATTACGGTGGCCAGTTGCAGGATGGGGATCATACACTATCACATCACTATTGTTCTTTTAAGCAACCACTTAGTTTGATATTTCCCTATCACATTAGTCACTTTGTGGTAAAAGAACGGTACTGTTCAGAATCTTTCTTCTCTTTAGATCTTTATTACCAGTTCTTATTTTCTATAAATATCAAGAAGCAAAGGAGCTATTTCTGAACCTTCTAGTAACAGCATTTTAAGTTTCTCAGGTGTCAGAATCTTAATGTAATCCTCTTGGGTTACTTTGTCAAGTGTACAGTATCTTAGTATGGATGGACTGAAAAAGCCACTTTCTGAATATTACAGAGACTTCACCTCTAAGGTGTGTTGTTGCAACATCTTCAGGCTTTTGCAGCAGTAGCAATATTACTAATAAAATAGTAGTATCTCTCCTACTGTACATTAACTACCGCACTGTGCACTTTCCTCAGGTTATCTTATTTAATCCTTAAAACAACCTGTGATATTACTTCTATACTGCAGCTGGGCATAACTCAACTTTAAAGAAGTTGAAAATGTTTCTGTAAGTCACAAGTTCAAAAACATAGTTGAACTGGGGCTATAAGACAGATCTCTCTCAGACTACAGATCACAAGCTTCGTATTTAGTAACTGTTTGTCAGAGGTTGAAAGAAAGAAAGTAGCACAGATATTTCTTTCATCAGGAACTTTCCTCCTAACCAGTAGCTATTGTCCTGCAAAAGCAACAGTGGTAATATATGTTGCAGGTGTGACAGCTTGGTCCGAGCTGGAATTCAAAACCAATTCTGGAAAAACTGAGAGGTTGATGATCCTTCCTGGAATCTATTGCATAAATTCATATGCTTGTAGACTATTCCACTGAGAGTCTAAAGAAAATGAGAGTTATTTTATGTAGAGAGGTCCTTAGAGTGGTAGAAGATTAGAGTGTGGAGCCAATGACAAGAGACCCAGAATATTATCTTAAAGCCAGAAGTCGACAGGTATAATTTCATAGTAGGTTTTGTGAGACTCAGTACAGGATGAACTTCAGGGCTCAGGTTCAAAGGGAAGTGCAAATTGCAGAATGTAGGGTCACCATTGTTTCATACAGAACCTAACAGTGCCCTGGCTCCTGGAATAATGGGCATTTTAGAAGGTAGAAAAACACCTTGGGCATTTTCAAAGGGCATTAGGAAAATAACCAATGAAGAGGCATGCAAAAAAATGAAGAAACAAGAATTCTCATGTTGCTCATCTTATTCAGGTCTCATTCTTGAGAACAACAGAAATTCCACCTGGAAACATGAAGGAATAACTGGTAAAGACTGGGAAGAGGGTGGGGCTTGGGGTAGCATATCCTTAAGCCAAACCGATAGGCACAGATGTTACTGTTGATCCAGTTTCAACCCACTGATTGCTGATGCCTGACATGTTGAGACTCCCACACCATTTGTGATCAAACCCTGAAAGACTAGACTACTGTACTTGGTATTTCCTCTATGATCCAAACAGTCCCAGCCTCATGCTTTGTACATTAGTCTTCTCAACCTAAAACTCCCTTCCATGTCTACTTTTGAGATTTTATCATTTTCTTTTCTCAAAACCCAAGTCAACTTCCAGTTTTTTTGAATGATCTGCCTGCTTTTTTTTTTGCCTCTCTCACCTCTTCATCCTACAAAATGGACACAGAATAAACACTTTTTGAACTGGCAATAACAATATTGGATGAGCTTTGAAAATTGACCCATGAATGCAAAAAAGAAAGAAAGAAAGAAAGAAAAGGAAAAATCACAGAAAATCATGTTGCCACCTGGGAAGGAGAAAAGAGGGGTAGAATACAGAAAGAAAGAAAGAAAGAAAGAAAGAAAGAAAGAAAGAAAGAAAGAAAGAAAGAAAGAAAGAAAGAAAGAAAGAAAGAAAAAGAAAGAAAGAAAAGAAAAGGAAAAATCACAGAAAATCATGTTGCCACCTGGGAAGGAGAAAAGAGGGGTAGAATACTGCTTAAATTCTGTGGCCTCTGAGATAGATTCCATCTACTAGGCTATATATTGGGCATCTTCAGGGTGCTACCGTTTTCTTATTTTACTATCCCAAAACTCCAGAATCTCTTTGTTCCCCACCCGAAGCACATTTTTTAAAAAATTACTAAATCAACAATGACCAAGAGCTATACTAGAAAGGATATGAAAAAAAAAAAAAAACTATTTAAATCTCAGTATCACTTATACATTTCTTTTTGTAAAATGAAAAAGAAAAAACATTTTTTTTTTCAAAGCCCGCTATTTCAAATGACCTCATTTTGCCATTACCTCTTTGTTATCGTCTGCACATGCACAGTGAGCCTGGAAAGAGATTTCAGTCTTTTCTCTTCCATTTTGAATTCTCGGAGGACAATATTTTGCTGGATTTTAAAAGATGCATGAGTGAAGAAAAATGAGCTCTGTCAGATTTCTCTGCCTTGGACTAAGTCCTATATTTTCCCTATTTCCATACACCAGACAAAACAGAAGGATAGAATGATTTGTCATTTCCTATTCTGGGATGTTTAATTTCAGACACCTTTTTCAAGGTCTGAGAAAACAGTTACCTTCTGTTTTATAATTATAATCTAGTAATCAAGTCTATGTAGAGCCTGGGTATAATGCTAAGAGTTGATTTATTTCAGGGAACACTGCCATTTGGATAGGTTTCCTATTTCTGAACTCACTTATTCATCACAGTTGTTGATTGAAACGGGTCACGATTTCTATCATTGCTTATCCCATTGTAAACACACAACTTTAACATCAAAAGGAGTCGCTGTGAATGGTTCCCACGATAATTCCTAACTCACACATATTTTGATTTCCTTTCATTCAGAATGTCACTTTTAAACCTTTAAGTACTGATCCTAAATGAAATTTTTATATGAAATCCTTATACATCATTAGGATTAAATTGCACAGAGAGTTCATATAGGTAGCTCTGGATTTTTTATTACTACCACAGACTTGCAAAGTACTTATTCTACGTCTGAGAATGATCTTCAAATTATTTATTCATGTCTTCACAACCATAGAAACCATACTAGTAATGTCAGTGGTTAATTGAAATCATGGATCATGTCTTAGTTTGAAAATGTCTGTATAGCTTTTGTCTAAAATAAAACTTTCTAAAGTTTTGGATTGGATAAAATTATAATATAAGTTAACAGTGTTCCTCTCCTTATTAGAATATGTATACCTAATACTTTATTTCACTATGGTTTAATTTCTTTTCTTTCTTTCTTTCTTTCTTTCTTTTTTTTTTTTTTTTTTGCCTCACTTTGCACAGTAATAAAGCCTGAAATGCTTCAGGGAAATAAAAAATAAAAAGAAACAAACAGAGAAAAGAAAGGAAGTCTTCTTGATTAAAGGGATTTGATTTTTATATCCAGTCTGACAATAAAATAAAGAAGTATTTTGAGTATCTTCCTAGTAACTAACATTATAAAAACTATATCATGGTCTTAAAGGGCTCACAATCTAGGTACATTTTTTAAAGAAGTCAGTGTCTCCCTGTTTGCATTCTAAGAAGTTTGCATTTGGGCCTCTGTTATTTTTCCATCCTCTCAGGCATGTGTAACTGTGACCTAGCAAACTGTTTTGATGTATTTGTTAGTCTGCTTGTTTGAACCATTAGCAAGTCATGCCCAGTGTATTCAGAGAGACTCTTATGCCTGTAGGATTCTAGGAAACATTTTTAAGGGCCCTTATTTCATTCTTTAGGAAACTATACTGTTTTGGAATAGGGAGATAACAGCAAAAGATATATTTTGATAATATTCTTTGAATCCATTCCTATGGTAAATTAAACTTATTTATTAAAACAGCTTTTTCCCCTCACTGAAAAATTGAATTTTTCTTTCTGTGACTCAGTTTTCTCATCTATATATTGAGAGACTTGAACCAGATGATGTTGAGATGTGGTCTCTCATTTTAAAAATTTGAAATACTTGTTCAAAATGTTATATAGAGTACACAACTAAACATTGCCCATTTCATCTAAATTTTAAAAGTTTGGGCATAAAGTCGTTCACAGTGTTTTTGTGATATTTTTAAATCTCCATTTTGTCTGTTGTTATATCACTTCTCCTCTTTATTTCTAACTTGTAAAAATTTGTGCCTTCTCTCTTATTTTCTTGATCATTCTTGCCAGAAGTTTATTTATTTATAAATCTTTCCAAAAGTCAACTTTGGGTATTATTAATCCTCATTATTTTGTTTCTTTGTTTCCCTCATGATTAGTTATATATTTATCTTTATTTTTTTATTCCTTTTTATTGTTTGAGAATAACTTTGTTATATTTTATAATTTTTCATCAGAACCCTTAACTCATTATTTTTAGTTTCTCTTTTTTAATTAAGTACTTAGCATATCTTCCCTCAAAATACTGTTTTAGATGTATTCCAAATATTTTTACAGATAGTATTTGATTGTTGTTAAGTTCTAGATATTTATAAATTTTCATTATGATATTTTCTTTACCTGTGCATTACTTAGAAGTGTGTTTTTGATTTTCTAAATTTCTGAGAATTTTTGGCTGATTTTAGATTTCTAATTTTACTGATTTTTCTAATTGTAGTCTGTAGGCTACCCTTCTTTTACATTTATTCAAAATTCCTTTAGTGGCCTGTAGCAGTTATAAAAAGATTATCTATTTCATTCTAGAGAGTCAAAATTACTTTCTAAAATTAATAAATCAAGATATAGATATAAGTATTGTAATAGGAAGAAAAATGAATGTCATCAGTAGATTAGTTAAAATACATTTAGAAGAGCAAAGAAACTGCCCTTGTGAACAATGGGGTCAGGTTGATTCATTAAAGAATCCAAAGTCAGGTACATTTAGGCCCAGCTCTGTATTCTCTAATAAAGAGAACTGCTCTCTAGAGAAATGAAATATAAATAATTTTAATTTGTTATAACCTTGTTCTTAAAGAAGAATCTTCCACATTGTCTGCCTCTAACTGCCTGCCTGCCTCTCATGTAACAAAACACTAAAGAAAGTTACCTGTTCACAGGACCTGAGTGGACACACACCTCAGTCTAGGAGAGCATTCAAGGGACAGGCCTGTGGGGTCGAGCCTTGTAGGGCCATTGAGGAAATTTATGCCAGTTGCTTATACTAAACAACATAAACACATGTATAAATGGACAGTCAAGCAGTATTAGACATCTTGAGTAAGCAAAGTTTTTATAATATAGGTTTATATTTTCTTCTCAATCATAGTACATGATCAATACTAGAAAATCTGGTTATCTGTTTTTAGTTTTTGGTTGTTTTTTTTTCTTAATAACCTATTATAAAGTCAGAGAAGACTACATTATAGTATATTTCAAAATTTAAATGGATGCTTTCAGTCTTGGCAATATAAAAACAATAATAATTATGAAGCTAACAAAAATTGGATGGTGGAAAAGGGATATGAGTTTGAAAGAAAAGTAAGTCTTTAATTTTCTCTTCTTTTTCATATTGTAAAGCCAATGTGTTATTTTAATAAAATCAAGAAAAATAGATTAAAGTATAAACCTTAATGTCCTTAAAGCAACCACTAGACATGGGAAAAAAATGTGATAAAGCAAAAGAAATAACAGAATCTAGAGTTGGAAGATTGAGGAAAGGGAAGAAATAGTGTTTAATCTCCTAATTCTTTACTTTTTGTATTGGTAAGTTAATTTATATTGTTAGAGGTTGGCAATTCATGTAATTGGAATACATGTATGTATATACACATACAATTACAGTGATTATGTTATTTAACAAATAATAGTAATAATTAAAATGGTTACCAACAGAACAAAAATAGAAACTTTTGGAGTGTGGAGATGTGGGAATGGTGTGTGTTTATAAACTTTTAATTTAATATCCATCTATGTGGTTGAAAATATTTAATCATAAGCACGATTTACAGTAATTAAAAACTGTTCTATATTCAGGCAAGGGACTACTGTTCAGATAAGTAATTAGCCACATCTGTATGTATTGATATGGGGAGAGGACTATAATATATAATATATTTATAAGTAAAATAAAAGCATAATACATATAATTGTATGTATTATAGATTTCCATATATAAAAACAGTAAACACACATATATGCTTGTATTAATCACGCATGGAAAATACCCAGAAAGTGAATCACCAAATTTATAATTGTGTCTACTTAGGTAGTGTTTTATTTTGTATTTCTTTGTATTGTTTATATAAATTTTTCACTACTACAGTGCATTGATTATATAATAAAATTTTAGTGGTAAAAAGCATTGAGATACTAGATAACTTAGTTGGCAGGATATCTAACTGAATCTAATTAACTCTGAACTTCCAGTGTTCAGATGATCAACTGTGGGGGTGCAGGAATTCTCTGTGCCTTGCTCACTGCTCTAATCCCTACATCCAGCCCAGGTTAACCCCTATACACATAATAGAAACTCTTTAAATATTTCTGTAATGAATTAATGAGTATAGGCAAAGTGCTTAGCCTAACGTGTGACAGATAGTAGGTATACAATATATTAAAGCTATTGTTTTGTTAAGTAGTCTATGTGAACCAGTAAGAAATGATAGCTTAAAATAATTAAATTTAAAAAGTCATTCAGAGATATCAATGTGAGTTATGGCTGATGAAAAATGTTCCTTCCTCTATTGTTTTCCTATCTACAATTTAAAAATTATCTATTTGTTATATACATTCTTTTTTTTTTAATTAGAAAGCTATATGAGTTAAGTCTAGGTTATTTTGGCTCAATATTAAAACAAGAACATTCTCATTTGTGCCTTTTTCAGGCAGAAAAGAGCCTGGTCAGCTGTCACTGAGCCTTCCTTTTCTATTGGTGAAGAGAAAATGATCAGTCTATTGCGACAGACACAGTTAACTCCCCTTCCAATCTGAAGTACAACTAAACATAGTCGCTTCTGATATTTGGATGATGATGGTGAGAGGAAAATTGGAAAAATAACGCCCTGTCTCAAATGGAAAAGTTACCATCAAAAAGGAAAAATTTAAACATTTTTGCTTAGTTATAAAGTTGTCAACCCAATAATAGACTGTTGAATGGCTTGTTTCAATGCAAGAATTTAGTGTAGAACTCATGAAATATGACAATATACCTCTTAGTTTCACAAGCATAATAAGACAGGAAAAATAACCTCTTGTCTCCCTTTTAGAAATGAGATATAAGTAACATATTATAAATTTGTCCTAGTTCATGGATGTGACAGCAAATAGATGTACATATTGGCAATTTGCTTAGTACAATAACCTCTTGTCTCCCTTTTAGAAATGAGATATAAGTAACATATTATAAATTTGTCCTAGGTCATGGATGTGACAGCAAATAGATGTACATATTGGCAATTTGCTTAGTACAGTATCATTTACTGTCACTTTTTTAATTAGAATGTGATCTTCCATTGTCTTTAATCTATTTACATCATGGATGACAAATTTCTTTCCCTTAAGGAAAATCTTTATTTATCATAAGGCAATTTTTACCAAAGCTATTACATGACGAAGGAGGAAACCATAATTGGAACCATTTAACTTTTGAATTTTCAGACTACTTGGCATCTTGAAAAAACAATGAAAAAATTTTTAAGAGACTGATATTTATACATTTGCCTTCCCCAAAACATTCTTATTTTTTCTGCTTACCATTATTATGCAATTATATTGCCATTAATTTTGTAATCATGCTATGAAAAATTAGAGTAAATTAGGTTCTGTTTAAGTATGCAAGTGAAACTTAAGTGCAGAGTGTAGTTAAATATTTCTAGCCAGCTCTAGAGGCAGAAGTCACCTCCATGGTTTTAACACTGGCAGCTGCATCTCTTTACTCATAAAGAGACTGTTAGAGCAAATACTGGTAAGAAGGGATATTTGAAGAGGAACTTCGGGAATTTGGGTTGTAGAGGAGGGAGATGGAAAAAAGAGAGAGAGTCTGAACTGCTTTTTGGAGGAAAGAAACATGGTTTTGACTGGAAATGTGATGCCTTTCCATTAGTTTGTGCTGGAATATAACAATGTGTATTTAGATGATGTTGAACTAGTTGCTATAGTTTGAATGTCCCCCAAGCTCATGTTGGAACTTAACCCCCAGTATGGTGGTGGAAGGTTGGGCCTTCAAGAGGTGACTGGATCACAAGTACTGTGCCCTCATGAATGGATTAATCCACTCGTGGAGTAATGGGTTCATGGTTTAATGGGTTGTCATGGATAAGGAGGGCAAGGTTAGCTCTCTTGCTCATTTCATTTCTCGCCATGTGACACTCTTCATCACTGTAGAGAGTTGCCATCAAGAAGAAGGCCCTCACCAAATGTACCCCCTGGACCATGGACTTCCCAGCCTCCAAAACTGTAAGCAATAAATTTTATTCCTTTATAAATTAACCAGTTACAGGTATTCTTTTGCAAGTGACAGAAAACAGACTAATACACTAGTGAAACTTTAAATTATTTCTGATTGAACTGTCAATTTAATTTTAGTGTAAAATTTTGAGTTCTGTATGGTATTTTTCAAAAGTAAATGCTACTCCATATTAAGTGTCATCTTTAGCTTTAGTTTAGAGATGTGAGGTGAATTAAATGTAACTGCAGCTGTGTTAATCCTTCCCTTTTATTCCTCATGTTTGTTTCATTGAGTCCATTTTTTAAAATAATCCTCAATTTTGAACTCAACTTCAGCCCTCTAATCTCCTAAGATCTTAAATCAAGATGTATTATGTGATCATGTATATACTATCATTTTAGCATCTTTACGAAAGATACTTTATCACTCCAAAATGCTCTGCCACTGGAAGTTTGCTTAGTTCTCATGCATATGTAATAATAGCCAACATTTATTGGACATAGTATGTGCCAGGAACCATTCTAAGGGCTTTGTGTGTACTACATAATTTATTCCTGAGTACCTCCTTATGATATAAGTACTGTTATATTTGCAAACTTACTGAGAAAAACCTGCAATTCAGATAGATGAAGAAACTTGATCAAGGTAACAAGCTGGGAAACAGAGAAGTTGGGGTTTAAACCAAGTAGCTTGACTCCAGAGTCAGCCCTGAATCTTAAGCATAGAGCTTTGATATTTTAAAATACAGATGCCCCTTGGAAGGATGACCCTAAATGTGGTTATTAGACATTATTTATGCTTCAAAATGAATGGCATAAAGGAAGATTTTAATGAGCATAAACTTTATGATGGAGGAGAGAGAGCTCTGGGGAGGAAATAGGACAAAAAACCAAAGTGCTAGAATCTTAAAAACGTAAGATCCTTACTTGACAATTTTCATTAGAAAAAATGTCTAAGAGCTGTTCACAGCTGTTAGCCATGTGGGCCTGGAGTCTGAGAAGTAGGGGCAGCAGGCTCCGTCTTCAGCTCACTCTAGTTCAACAGCACGAGGCCTGCACAGTTGAGAGATCCCCTTGAAGGAACAAGACACCTGTGACCACATCTGCTTCTTTCCTTTTTGCCTGACACCTGCTCTTTCATCAGGGTACTCTTCTCATTTGGGAGGATTTGGTTGCAAGAATATCTTTGTGGAATGCTTTGCAAGCAGGTAATAAGCAGCTCATTACCTTGGAAATTTCCTGTGATGGGGAGGCAGGCATTTGAAATCAGTTATATTAATTTGGTAGCTAGTGATTCTTTTCCTTTGTTATTTACCTGATAGGAATTAATGTATATTTCTCTGTAAATGAACAAATAAATAAATAAATAAATGAAGGAGAGACAGAATAATGATGTTTTGTTGAGAAATTGGCCATGGGTTTGCTATGATCTATTATGAGTAAAAACTATTTTAGAATTGAATTTTTGACAATTGACTTATACAGAGTTGATTTTATATTCTCAACTAAGTTTTAATCAATATCAAATTTGAAACCTCAGCAGCATCCAATCGATTGCTTGGTTTTAGACAAAAAAGAATCTCATGGAAGATACTGTGTCTATGTTAACACATAGCCACTGAAGAGACCACTTTTTCAATAAAGCCTTGTTTTCTGATTTAACAGTATATCCATTGGGTTGACAGTGGAGATGTATATGGTGGTGGATTTATTTATATAGCACCCTTGGGGATGGTCATCCTCTTGTAATTAGACATAATAGGGTTTAAATAATTCCACAAAGATGTGTGGTATTTCTAATGTATTTATGGTGAGAGGGGGGTAAAAATGAGAAGAGCTAAAAATTAGATAATTACACCATTCAGAATGGTGAGCTTCAATCTGTAATTTCTGAATGTCTTAAAACAGCCATTAATGGCAATGGTGTAATGCTACCTTCCAACAGCACAGTCTATTTGTACTATGAGGAAGATATGAGCAGTACATTAAGGATCATTTTTCTGATCAATTAAGCATTCTTAAAACTGATTTCTATAAAAGCCATCAAATAAAATTTAAAATGTAGCTTCCCCCTGAACAAAATCTGCAGAGATGATGTCAAATCCCCAGCACAGAAATCAGCCAATTGTCTCTCTTAAGTCTAATTTCAACCTAATAACTAATGTGTTCTTTGTATTGAACCCAAAAAGTAGAGACAATCTTGGCCAATAGTTTGATTTCATACATATAATAAACTGCCTATATTAGATGAGGAGAAATGTGGATTTTTCTGCATTTGCTAATTTTTAGTTCTTTGCACAAGGTTAAAATACAGGATCCCTGGCATTGCCAATTTGTGTTACTTATAAGATGGTTCTGATTTTTGTCTTTGACAGGCAAATTGAGTTTTGCAGTAATTTACTTTGTAATTCTTCTTTGAATCTAAATATTAAGAATTTATTTCCCAGAAGTTAAACATACTATACCAGTTTTTAAAGGAACATACAATCTGGGTACATTCCCTAATCTCATGGTATATTGGTAAATTAAGATTTTAGTTAGGTAATATTGTTCAATTAACTTTTAATTTTTATTATTTAATTCACATGCTTGTTAGACAACTCCTGATAATCAATGAACATTTTGAATAGAGGTGGTTTATCATTATTATGTGATGGTGGTTGGGAAGATACTTCAATTATTGCTCTTTCAGTGGTAATAATGTAGGCACATTTGACCCCTAGAAAAATCACCTGAAGAGTCAATGTGATAGGAACGTGTGATAGGTTCAGGAGTTTCAAATCCAGTTACTAAGAATAAATGGATGTATATACTTGTATGCTTTCAAAGTGAGGCAGGCCAACTGATTCTTTTGTTTGTATTGAGATTTGGACTTGCATTAGCTACGCCAGCTGCAGCCTGAAGAGAATGTTCTCATGTGGCTTGTTGGCACTTAAAAAAAAAACAAAAAAACAAAAAAAAAAACTTGCTATCCAAAATCTTTAGCCCCACTGGGAAAATAGTCCAGGTCTCTACATATCTTAGCATTTTAATATGGAATGTAAATGTGTAATTTTTTAATATTTTTCAGTTACATTCATAAATATCCAAATTATAACTGTGGCTTTCTATTCACATCAATGATTGGTAAATGGTTAATAAAAGTGGAACAGTTGGGAAGTCCTAAACTTTCTAGCACTTCCAGAATCCTAGAGGTTTGATTATTTAGTGGAGGAGAAGTAAGTTAAGTGAGGATGGGCACTTGAGAACATGAACATGAGAATCCATGGGAACTGGACAAACAGGAGGCCAGGAAAGTTATTGAAGGCAGTAGTATTTTAATCATTTTGTCTGTGTATGTGCAATCAACAATTATGTCTACATTGATATAATTAAGAGACTGGAAAATACTGTTTTAATTACCCAAAGAGTCTGGTATATATGACATTATATAAGGTTTATATGGACTGTTGTTTCCAACAATTAGAATACAGTACATTACAAAGTAAAGTCACACTGACCACTATTCATTCATTAGGGAAAAAAAGGCACGTGGACATCCTGTGTTCCTCCTGGTCGTGGGTTCCACATCTTTGGATGAGAGTGAAAATGGTTCCAGTTATTGTGAAAGGAGGGATTCAACTGGAAATCCGGCAGGGTCTGACTGCTTAGAAGTTCTACATAATTTCTGCCTAAAGAAAGTCTAGACTAGTCACTTTCAAGCTTCACTGCGTAGATTAGTCACTGGTAAATGTGGACTTTACCAGGGCCCTATTGCCAAACAATCTGAGTCAGTAGGTCTCTTAGGACATGATACTTTGCATTTTAACAAGCACCTTGGGTGGTCCAAGGTTGACAGTCCACATCTCTAGGTAATGTTTGCAGGAAGTGTTTGAAAAGTGGGAAGGGGGGGTGAGAGAGAGAGAGAGAGAGAGAGAGAAGACAAAGACAGAAAGAAAACAAAAATGTTGGAAATATGAGTTGAATCAAAAAGCAAAAGTTATCAGTAGATTCTCAAAGAGCATAAGATACTGTCTCTTCTCAACTTAAATGTCATTTTTCATATTTTGAGTATATTTTTACTGAGTGGTATTTCAAATTTATAAGGAACATAGCAATAGATCAAAAAAAGCTAATTCCAACTGCAGAGGATATCATTCAGCTACACCATTATTTTTTTTAAATGAAAATAAAGGGTGAATAGCATTAAATCCAAACTTTGTAGTTTAAATGACAGAATCATACACTGCTATTGAAATTATCAGATTTAGGAAAAAATAAAAGTAATCCCTTTCAACTAGTAATTTTTCATACTTGATAAAAATGAACTGTTTTTCTTAATACAGGAATTAATATGACTTTAAAACAAGCTCTACACATAAAAATATT
>NW_007730298.1:28153-31767 GCF_000696425.1 Galeopterus variegatus | reverse complement strand
TTAATATGACTTTAAAACAAGCTCTACACATAAAAATATTAGTAAAGAAAATCCATACATTCATTGGAAATGATAAGTAATGTTTAACTTTGTGAAATGATAGTATTTAGGATTGCATATGTATGGAAACTAATAGCCTATGGAAAAGGTTGTTTGGTTTTATTTCCTGGACATCAGGAATTTATAATCTTTCATTGTAAGAAAAACTGAAGGTTCTCTTTAAATTCATACCCAGAATCTACCTTTAAGAGAATTTGTTTTCTATGTTTTAAACAGGAAACAGATGAAAATGTCTGTCTGTAGAAAGCCACATTTGCTGGTAGTGAGTTACCTAATGTGACCACATCAATGTAAACACAGGCTCCTTGATGTGGGACAAGAAACCCTCAAAGAGATTGGAAGGCAGATAGCACAAGAGAGAACATTTCCTCCCACTTACATACCTACTCTTTTTACTAGGTTTTGCTGGGATATGTGTGTGTATGTTTGTGTGTACGTACTGTATATATTTTTTAATATATATAATATACATATATAAGGCCTCTCTGTAGACCATTTTACCAGATGAAAAGTAACAAAAGCAGTTTTATATATATATATATATATAAAGCAGAGATATTTATATAAAAAGCAGTTATATTGATAAGTAACAAAAGCAGTAATATATAATATATAATAATATGTGTACATTAAAACTTTTGTTACTATCAGCTGATAGAATGGTCCGGAGAGGGTCCATATACATATATATGTATATTATACATATTAATATATATAATACATATGTACACTTATATGTATATACACATATATATCTTAAACAATATATCTCATACAAACAAGGTTCTAATTCATCATCTCTTTGGTATTTTTGTTGCTCTTTGCATCAGATGCTCAACAGAGGACAAATTACAATTGCAGACTGTATCAAGAATTCCAGCAGGCAGAGGAATTTGATTCAGATAAATTGAGCACGCATTTGAAAGAAAGTCTTTTGTTCTAGACAGGGCTGACTTCATTGCTAGCCGTGATGTTCCACAATAGATCGAGAGGCTGGAAGAGAGGAAATACTGACCAGTACAAATGCATTTCATTGAGTGGAGCATGCTAGATTATTATAAGGTATATTCAGAGAAAGTACTCTGAGGTTTTAGTAGAGACTTTTGTATCAGATAACGATAATAATTAATATACATGTTACCAAGGATCTCCTCAGTCCTGTTACTAAGTTACATAATTACATTTTGCCATTATTTTTATTTAAATCCCAGTTTTTAAATAAATGCCTGTCTGTATATTTACTTCTCTTTTCAAAACCAAAAACTATAAATTCCATGAAACTCAGGACCACATCTTTGCAAAAATTTAATAAAGTACATTTCACCTCTTGGTGTTTAATGACTATTTGTTCAAAGAATGAATACTTGCTTAGTTTGAGGCAGCATGGAAAATGTAAAAGAACTAGAAAAACAAATAAGACCTAGAAGCTGGTTTTAGATAAAAAATTTATCACTGAATTTTGCTCAGAGCTTTTTGACAGTTCCAGCAAAAAGGGAAGTGTTTTCGTTTGTTTTGACTGTCCAATGAAGGAGCACCCAGGATGAGAGTTACCTGGTTCTGAATTGAAGAATGTGTCAAGCTGGAATATAGTTGAAAATATGCAGTTTTACAAAAGGGACCAAAACAGTCTTCATGTTTCTTGTATTAGCCTTCAGTGATAAGGGAAAGTGTGAAATTAAATGTTTACTCAGTGAGGATTTTACATTGAGGAACCACCAGAGGCAGAAAGATCTTATCTTGATCTTTGTTTCCCTAGGACTTTGCAAAATTCTTGGCACCTAAGAGGATCTCAGTAAAAGTTGCCTGAATTAAAAAATCTCACTGTCAGTTAAAAATCAGTGGGAGACAGAACACTGGTTTTAATTCTCTGGAAGAGAGTGTAGCTCTACTAGTGGCTAAAAGTATATGTGATCCCTGAAACCCAGAAATGGTTCAATAGGACCATGCCTGAAACACAGTCTTGATAAGACGTGAAGACAAACTCCCAACTGCGTTGAGCCTGCATGTTACTGCTTTTGTAACTTTTCATCTGGTAGAATGGTCTAGACAGAGGCCATAGGATCATGCCTCGGTGCTTTGGGTCATGTGTGAGATGTCCAATCACTGTCTTGATTCAGCCAGGAAATTTTAGAACATTGCTTAGGATATAGAAATTATTTAAAACTTGGGTGAAATTTAAATAAGATAGGAAGTATTTATTATCTGTAGGGCCTTTCATTTTCAAACACTCTTGGCAGTTAACTGGAATTTAACTGAAGAAATAAATTATTGAATAGCCCTTTTGGTTATAACTTAAATGAATGAAAGCTGGTTGGATGATCCACCATGGGTAGGTGAGGCGGTGCTGGCTGCAGTGAGGGCAGGTGGGTAACCAGACAGGACAGCGTGCATCTTGTGGGCAAGGGCATTGGTAGCTGCCTTCCTGCAGTGGACTGGCCTAGGCAGTACCGTGGGCTGTGGCCGGCATGTGTCTAAGCTAAACAGGCAGAAGGACAATTTGATTTGACTGACTGACTGACTAGCCATTTATTCTAAATTGAGCATGTGGGCAATGGAATGGTCTCTAATGTGTCCCTAGTGTAGGCCTGTGCTAGTGATTGAACAAATGTGATTTCAACTGCAGTATAGTCTGAACTAAAAAGGAGCAAAAACATCTAGAATGACAAATGGCTTTTCTGACACCTTCCCTTTATCTCTGCAGGCACTGGGAAAATGCCTAAATGACCATTGGATTTATCCAATGATGTGTTGACAAAATAAGGGTTTTTTTAAAAAAGGAAATTTGTATTTCTGCTACTACTTCTGCAGAAGTCTTTCGACCTGGGTGTGTGAACACACATGCTATGCCCCCTGAAGCTCCTTAGTTCCTGAGACTAAACAGACACCCCACTTCAGAGGATTCTTCAGTGTTTGGGGTGAGCTGAAGTAGCTTCAGGGCTATCAGAATGACAGATTTTCTTTCCAATTGAGGCCCCGCAGCCTGCTTCGAAGATTTTAGTGTTCAGTTTCCATTTGGCTTCTATAAATGTAGTTTTGAAGTGGGTTTAAAGCTTTTAATCTCACATAGTATCTATAGTTTATTTATCAACACAAAGGGCTTTCATCTGAAAAATGGCTGAACCTCCCNATCACATGGCAAGAGAAAGCAGGAGAGAGAGGGAGGGAACAACCAGATCTCGTGAGAACTAATAGAGCGAGAACTCACTCACCACCTCTCCCACCTAGGGAGAACATTAACATGTTCATGAGGGATCCACCCCCATGACCCAAACACCTCCTGGCACTGCCACATTGGGGATCAGATTTTGACATGACCTTTGTGGGGGACAGACATATCCAAACTATACTACAGTATAAGAAAAATTAACTTTAACTCCTTAAAGTTTTAAATATAAGCTATTTAAAAGAGAGAGCCATTTGTAATTCTAGATTTGTTTGCTTTTAATGTATACGGAACAATAAATTATTTACAATTCTTATATTTTAATGTAGAAATTTTTTATTTGCAGAAGATGGTTTATATATTTTGCAAACATTTTTGGAGTAGTTTTTCA
>NW_007730298.1:23313-27675 GCF_000696425.1 Galeopterus variegatus | reverse complement strand
AATTTTTTATTTGCAGAAGATGGTTTATATATTTTGCAAACATTTTTGGAGTAGTTTTTCATTCAAGTTAGAATGGCCTGATCATTTGCAAAACTTGGTCCCTTAATTGTTATCACATGGTTTAAGACACGGCATTTTCTTCCTTCAGCTGCACATTTTGTCTCTTAAATCAGAGACTTTGGACAGTGACTGTTATGGGCTGAATTATTTCCCCACAAAACTCATGTAGTAAAGTCCTAATCCCCAATACTTCAGAATGTGACTGGATTTAGAGATAGGACTATTAAAAAGTCAATTAAGGTAAAATAAGGTCATATGTGTGGGCCTTAATCTGATGTAACTGGTATCCTTATAAGAAGAGGAGATTATGACACAGACAACATGTAAACCAAGGGGCTACCACGCAAGGACATGGCGAAGATGTGGCCACCCATAAGCCAAGGCAGCAGAAGAAACCAAACCTGCTGACACCTTGATTTCAGACTTCTCAGTCTCCAGAACTGTGAGAAAATTAATTTCTGTTGCTTAAACCACCCAGTCTGTGGTATTTTCTTATGGCAGCACTGAAAAACTCATACAGTGTGCATCCTACACTCTTGGGCAGTCAAAAGACTTCGTACCCTTACCCTCAAGGGTGACTGAGCTGTCAGCCTTTCCTTTTAGCTGGGTTCTTAATGCTTTCTGTGCTGCAGACTACTTTGGCAGTCTAAAGAAGCCTATAGATTCCTTCTCAGAATGATGTTTTAAATACATAAAATAAAATATATAAAATTACANAGAAAATTAATTTCTGTTGCTTAAACCACCCAGTCTGTGGTATTTTCTTATGGCAGCACTGGCAAACTCATACAGTGCGCATGCTACACTCTTGGGCAGTCAAAAGACTTCGTACCCTTACCCTCAAGGGTGACTGAGCTGTCAGCCTTTCCTTTTATCTGGGTTCTTAATGCTTTCTGTGCTGCAGACTACTTTGGCAGTCTAAAGAATCCTATAGATTCCTTCTCAGAATGATGTTTTAAATACATAAAATAAAATATATAAAATTACAAAGGAAACCAATGTTACAGAAATACAGTTACCAAAATAGTTTTTACATGGAAGGCTTAAGGTCATATAGGCATTCTTATTAACACAATGAATAATAATGATTAGCAAGAGCATCTAATTTCAAAGCACTGATGAGCCTAAATAATATTTTGGGATATCTATAATAATATGATATGAAAATACCTGTGAGTTCTATTGATGACAAAGTCACACGCACTGCTAATACTACTGTGGTTTATTTTCTACATTCAAAATGAAAGACAATGAAAAATTTCAGTTAGAGGTTAGTGATGATAAACATGTAATATTTTTTTCTCATCTAAGTTCACAGACTGAAGAATCCCTTTCTTAGAGCAATAATAGCATGATCTCCACTGTATAAAAAGCTTAGGATTTGAGACCACCAAGGAGAATGTGCACTTAGGGTAATAAATTTGCACAGATTTATGCCATCTCTTGATCATTTCCCTTAGTGACTAGTGGTGTGGGTTGGCAAAGTGGTGGAAAGGAGGGAGTAATCTGTGATTAAAGAAAGAAAACCTAACCAGAGCCCTAAGACAATTGCGTTTAATAATTAATGGATTTCTGAAGTGCTTAGGGTAGGATGTGCACTATAGGGAATTCAACTAGTTATGTTTAGTAACTCTAGAAGATCTTTAGGCTTTTGGTTGTCAAAGGCAAAGTGGTATTGGGGATAAAAACCATATCCCCTTGATTATCCTGTAGCAGAGCAAGAAATTTTTCATAAGCCTCTTTTCTTCCTGTCAGACTTTGCCATCTAGCACATGACCATTGCAAGGAACAGCATGGAAGGTGTTAGACCATTGCTGGCACAGAATGTGTGTTTAAAGGTGGGTCAGCATAGAAGTTAATAAGCTATGGCAATTGTTAGTTCTAATAGTGAAATTGATTTCCAGCTCCTTCTGACTGTGGCTGGAAACTCACTTGCCAGGCAGAATGGGTATCTGGAGCCTGGGTATAATAAAAATACCTGTTCTGCTTTCTATAAAAAGATTTCTCTCCCCCTTTTTTCAAAAAAAAAAAAAAAATAGGGTCATAAGATGAAGCAGTAGAAGTAGAGAAGGAATGAAGAAATCTGTAACTAGTTGTAAACACCACTGCACTTCAAGATTTCTTTGAAGCATCAGATGTAATAATACATGCAAAAGTCATTAAATTTAAGCTGTGAAACACAATGCAAATGCAAGGCAATAATATGATAGTAAAAATAAACATATTGAACATTGCACTAGCAACTGTAAATTAATGTAGCAAGACTTATTTTTATTCCAAAAAACTTTAAACAAAAATGTAACCACTATTATTTAATGAAAAAAGTATTACGATTTTAAATCTTTAGTCAAAAAAAAAATTCTAATAATAGCATGCTTTTTTTACAGTTATGCTTTAAACTGGTTTTATAACATTAACAGGATAGAGACCCTAGATGTAAGGAAGCTCCTTTCGTAAAGCTCTAGCGAGAGTTCGGTACTTCAATTGAACATTTTATCTAATCTAATGACAGATTTTTATTTTCGTATGATTAGGAAGCAAAACCTCAGATATGACTCTGTAAATGAAATCTAACTACCTAGTAAGAACTTAGGAGATGCTTACAAAGAGTTTAGTGCAGGTCAGGCTTGGGTAGATAAGAGTTTTAAAAGCTTAACAGACTCTCAAGACTTTAAAAGCTTAAAAGACTCTCAAGAAAAATCCCTGAGAAAATTTTAAAACTGAAGAGAGTGATTGATGAATATGATAAGATTCTAAGTATAGCAACAGTGATAAAGAGCTGAAAAATCAGACTGATTCCCCTGGAAGGCAGGAACATATTAAGAAATGTCAAGTTGGTAGGGGTTCCTAAGAGGAAACAAGATGTATAATTTTTGAACAGTAGGTTATGCCGGCTATAGAAGTGGTAATTTTGACATCGCATTTGTGGTGATTGTGAGTCAGAACAGGTCAATTAGCTTTGACAAAGTGGTTTTTCCCCTTAGGAGCTTAAACACTGAAAATTTATGTGACATGGTTTAAAACATTTGGGTGAGGTTCATTTTATTTTTTTAAATTAGCAAGGATTAATTAATTCTAATTAAAACAATGTTCAGGGGGGGTTTTGTTTGTTTTTGTGTTTGTGTTTTTTTGCATTTATCAAATTGAAACAATTCTTGCAATTCAGAATAATTAATAAGAATCCTAAAATTCAACAGTAATTAGAAATTTTGAAAGGGATATTGTTGGTTTACACTGCGATAAGAGAAATATGGAACTTTGCTAAGAATAGTGTGATTTTAAAAGCTATTATATGATTCTGGAGCTGGGGCAGGAAAACATAAGATGAGCCTGGGGCACCTTGTGGTTGCAGGAAAATAAAAATGTGCTAAGAAAAAAAAAATGGGGCATATTGAAAAGGTGTAGGAGTTAAACTGAAAGAGTTTCCAAAGGCCAAAGTTGGAGCAACTGAACAATAGAAATAGCATAAGTAAAAAAATAAAATAAATAAATTTTGACGATATATCACCCAATTAAAATAAATATCTATGTATCCATACTGACTAAATACATAAGTGAATAAATATGTAAATGGGGTTGAAGTGACAACTCTTTCTTACAGAAGAACTTCAATAAATAAATATAGAAAGAATGAGGAAAACAGAAAATCACCATTAGCATTCTTATGAGCCTCAAAAGCACGGCACTTCTCTGTTATCCTTTCCAATAATACCTAAACTCAGTCTGTTTATGAATAAAGATTAGAGATACCCTAATCGTGGGACATCCTGTGAAATAACTGACCAATACTGTTCAGAAGTGTCATGGTCATAAAAGACAGTGAAAGACTGAGAACCATCAGAGATTGGAGAACATAAAGATTAGAGATACCCTAATCGTGGGACATCCTGTGAAATAACTGACCAATACTATTCAGAAGTGTCATGGTCATAAAAGACAGTGAAAGACTGAGAACCATCAGAGATTGGAGAACACCAAGGAGACATGAGAACTAAATGTAATGCAGGGTCTTGGATTGACTCTTGGAACACACAAATGATAGTGGGGAAAAAAAACTGCAGAAACTTGAATAAATTCTGTACTTTAGTTAATAGTATTGCATAAAGGTTAATTTCTTATTTTTGATAAATGGGCTGTGGTTACATAAAATGTTATCATAAAGGGAACCTGTGTCAAGGGTATAGGCGAACTCTGTACTGTTTTTACAGCTCCTCTATTAAGGCAATAGTTGTATGGATGTTTATACCTTTTGACTCTCCACATTGTTGTCGTAAGTAAGTTGTAGCAATTGACATTCCCATC
>NW_007730298.1:21459-22928 GCF_000696425.1 Galeopterus variegatus | reverse complement strand
TATACCTTTTGACTCTCCACATTGTTGTCGTAAGTAAGTTGTAGCAATTGACATTCCCATCGGAAATGTTTTAGAGAGTCCATGTAAACTGATTCTTCAATATTTTTTCTCTCTGTTCTTCAGACTGGATAATTTCTATTGATATATCTTCAAGTTCACTGAGTCGTTTGCCATCTCCAATCTGGTGTTAATCTCATCCACTGAAATTTTATTTCAGATATTATACTATTCAGTCTTAAAAAGCTCATTTTTTAAATAGATTTATTTACCAGTGCATTTTATTTACCAGACATATTGCATTAACAATGAGAGTAGTTTCCCTTACATCCTTGAGCATAGTTACCACAACTGCTTAAAATCCTTGCCTGCTAATTTCAACATTTGGGTTACTTTAGAATCAGTTTCCATTAGTTGCCTGTTTTATTGAATATTGATCATGTTTTTCTGTTTTTAAAATGTAATTTGGTTTACAGCCTGGCCATCATGAATGATACATTGTAGAGACTCTGAATTCTGTTATGTCCTTCTAAATGTGTGTTAGTCTCCCTCTGGAATCTGCCTGTTTTTGTCTAGTGTCTTCAGATAGTTTTTCGTATTTTCCAGAATTTTTTGTTGTCATCTATGGGACAGTTCCAGTAGGAGCCACTTGGCCATGACCAGAAACATGATTTCATGTGCATTGATTCTTGAAAGTATTTCTCAAGTGTGTTTTAAAATGCTTTTAGCATCAGACTATTATTTTGCAGACAGACCATTATTTGGACATATAAATGCTTTGGATTTTGTTTAGATTTAATTTCTTTATGGTGATATCCTATAAGTAAATATAGTTCTTTTTTCTTTCTCATTTTTTAAACTTACTGGTATGTATGATAATCTCAAGAGATTTTCTTTCTCATGAAAATAGATCAACATTAAAAATAATAAGTTTAGGTAAACAACTAACTTAAATGGAGCCACAAAATTTTTGGAATAACTTTAGCTTTAATCACATGATACATAACTGAAGAAATATATAGCTTATATGTAAATTATGTAGTTGACTCTGCAAGCTAGAATGTAAAAACAAAAAAAATTCAAATGTAGACTTTTTCTAAAAATTTTATAACTCTACTGTCACTTTTATTTGTTTATTTTTAATAGAAAGATAAAAATTGCATATATTTGTGGTGTACGACATGATGTTTTGAAATATGTATACAGTGTGTCATTACCAATTTATTATTTGAGCCCCTCTACTTTATATATTGATTTGTAATTGTTCATGTTGACATTCAAGTCCGTAATATTTTCAAAATAATTATTTTATTAGTTTTGGTTAAAAGAAAAAAATATTTTTTAGAATTCTATGACCTTTAACTATGAAAGTTCTATCATTGTAGTAATAGTAATGGAAGCACACACACACTGATATTTCACATGAAAAATTGTTTTTCCAGTGTTTTCACTCTTTCTTTGTTTTTTTTTTT
>NW_007730298.1:17865-20784 GCF_000696425.1 Galeopterus variegatus | reverse complement strand
CTGCCGGTCTGTATGTGGGATCCAAACCCTCAGCGGGAGCGCTACTGCACTCCCAAGCGGTGCACTGTAGCAGTGCACCACCGGGCCGGCCCTTCACTCTTTCTTTGAAAAGCAATGGCCAATCATAATAAATTATCCTCCCTTTTGAACATATATTTCTCTTTTGCATTTAAAATAGGGCAAACTAAAGATTTCTTACTGACATCCTTTCTTTTTTAATCAAAAGAATCATTGGCAACTAAATCATCTTGGGATGTTGCTTGCCCTTTCTAGTGCCAACCCAAAACTCTTGTTTGCAATGTCTTACTAATTTAGGTAGCGTTTGGAAACAATTCTCTGCCCTGTAATTGACAAGGATTGTCTGGGGAGTTAACACTATAAATAAATATTTTTTAAAAAGTAAAAGTAAGACAGAAAAATCAGAAAGCATCAACTGCAATTTCTGACTTTGTTTCCTAGTGCCTAATTTCCATTTCTGTAGTTTTATTCTTATATGCTATTTTTAATGAGGCACAGTAAAAATTTAGGTGATTTCAGATTTATGGTGTGTCCTACATCTGTTCATAGTGATCTTCAAGTAGGGAGAATAAATTTAACACTTTCTGTAGTATCTGCTAATACACTGTTGACAGTGGATGATGGAATGTACTGATTTAGGTTACTTCTTAAGGACCTACATACTTTGGGATGAGATGAAATTTTTACACTCACCCATACCCATAATGTATGAAGGAAACTAAAAGAAAGTTCCCTACGTATGCATATACATAGGCATCTATATCTGTATACTTATAGGCTCTATCTATATTTACACCATAGAAATTAAAATCAGATGAACACATATATAATTTACCAGTGTCTTAGTCCATTTGTGCCCCTGTAATGAAATACCATAGACTGGGTAATTTGTAAACAATAGCAATTGATTTCTCACAGTTCTGGTCACATATATAATTTACCAGTGTCTTAGTCCATTTGTGCCCCTATAATGAAATACCATAGACTGGGTAATTTGTAAACAATAGCAATTGATTTCTCACAGTTCTGGAGGCTGGGAAGTCCAAGATCAAGGTGCCCTCAAGCTCAGTGTCTGGTGGGGGATGCTCTCTGCTTCTTGCTGCATCCTTCGGAGGGGATGAAAAGAAGGGACTAATCCCCTCAAGTCCTTTTATAAGGTGCTAATCCCATCCTTGAGGGATCTACCTTCATGACTAATTCACATGTTGAAGTTCCCACCAGTTAATAGTATCACATTGGTGACTATATTTCAACATATAAATATTGGGGGACACTTGTAAACTGTAGAAATCAATATGGTATGGTTGGCCTAAAATATCACCATCTCTGTGGATCTTGTGGGTCTTCTCTGTAGAATCTTTCAAATATTAATATTTTGCATTGAAGTTCTATCGTACACACTTTGTCTCTACTCTTAATTTCATTATTTAATGCATTTTTATGATTGATTCTACATAATTTAGAACATTACTCATATACCGTATTCTGTCATTTTTTCATAAATACATAATATCTACCTAGCTCGTTTGAAGCACCTTATATAAATGAAACTCAAATACCTGTGCTAAATACAGTTGATGGTTGTAAAAATAATTGCTTTTAAATCATTTATTTTCGCTACTATATTGGAGTATAAAGACAAAGAAAACTCTTTAAGATATTGTAAAACTAAATACTAAAAATAGTCAGTGCCATATAGTTAGGCTAGAAATAGATCCTGATACATGTAAGAATTTGATATATTACTATATCAAATATATAAAAATTAAGGATTATAAATGATTAATAAAAAGGAAGGTCATTCAATACATTGCTAAGAAATAAGTGCCTAAAGGAAATATAATTTATAATGTCACCATTATCAATTCACTAAATATTCAGCTAAACACTTGAATATTTTTAAACTACTGAACATCAAAAATCAGGAAACAGAGACAACACACAGCAGAAATAAATTGCAGAGAAGGAAAACTAAAAAATTAAGACAACAGTTTCTGCAAATGTGAAAAACAATACAAATCTTCATTATTTGAAGTATTCATAAATAACGGCAATATGTTAAAACCCAGAAGACAGATGGACAAAGACATGAAGTGATAATTATAAGAATACAATTAATAAATAAATCTACAAAAATGTAACCTCTCTTGTATTTCAAGAAATATAATTTGAAATGACATTAAAGTTCTATTTCCAATCCCCAAATTCACAATGATTAAATAATAATAACTTTTACACTACCAATTGCACTTTGATTGGTTAAAAAACACTTAGAAAGTAATTGGAAATATGTATCAGGAACCAGGTACATAATAACATTATTTGTGCCAATATTTCTTTAACAAAGAATCTATTAATTGAATTCTATATGAGGAAAGTTACATTTTAGGATGTTAATTTCAGCGTTATTTAAAACAGACATATTACACGCCATCTAGAGGTCCTTCAAAAGAGAAATTATGGTACATTCACTCAGACTATTATGCAAGCAGTACAAACACTGGTCATTAGGACCATGTAAGATTATGACTACACGTTTATTCTATACTGATAAATGAAAAATCAGCATATAAAATGGGGAAACAGTATGATTACAGCTATTCAGAAGGAAGACATTCATAAAAAAAGTTAAAATAAATACTTCAAAAGTATAAGATTATTTGCAATATGGAGAGAATTTTTTTTTCATTTTCTAGTCCTCAAATTCACTGTTATGTGAGCATCACTTTTTCATTGCAAAAAAAGTTAAGTTGTAAAAAGAAAAAGTTTGCCTTTTTAAAACTAGAAACACTAATATGTATTTTACATTTTTAATCAACAGTTTCATCAATTTTACTATTTTTTGTTATTAAGATAAAGAATATTTGGGGTGGGGCAAATACAGGCATCTCTCTGGCTCTC
>NW_007730298.1:0-16938 GCF_000696425.1 Galeopterus variegatus | reverse complement strand
AAAGGCTTTTATTGAGGGGATTCTAGCTCTATTTCTTGGATCACAATGTTTCTGGAAGTCTAAAGAGTTCAGAATTCAGATCACAAGCTTCTATTCTCAATTTTTGTATTGACTGTTTTCACCACTGTGTCTAAACATTTGGTTGTAAAGACAAAGTGCAGATAAAGCATGAATGTATCCTTTTCAGTGATCATGAAAAAGAATGTTTAGTAAATTTTGTCTAAAACCTCAAGTAAATGTTTTAAGTATTAGAATTGGAAGAGGTCTTGAAAAATGTTATCAAATTACAACTCTTCACCTCACTAATATTTTGAAAACTAAGTGATTCACTGAAGGGCCACAGCGAATTAGGAGCCGATTTCTAACAAGAAACCTGTCTCTTGACTTATAATTTATCCAATATATAACGTTGCTATTTAGGATACTTTTAATTTTGATTTTCCATAGTTAGTTTTAAACACTATCATTTTATTTTATTTTATCAATGTACAATGTAGTTGATTTTCATGTCTCTTTACCAATTCTTCCTTTTCCTCTCTCCCTCTACCCACCCCCCATCAACAAACATCATATCTGTTCAATTGTCTTAACAAGTTCAAGGAATTGTTGTGATTGTTGTGTCCTCTTTCCCCCTCCCCCTGTTTATTTGTTTATGTATTTATTTTTATTAGTTCCCACAAATAAGTAGGAACATACAGTATTTATCTTTCTGTGCCTGGCTTATTTCACTTAATATAATTTTCTTCAAGTCCATCCATATTGCTGCAGATAGTAGTATTTCATTTGTTTAATAGCAGAGTAGTATTCCATTGTGTAGATATACCACATTTTCTTTATCCAATCATCCAATGATGGGCATTTAGGCTGGTTCCAACGCATGGCTTATTGTAAATAGCACTGCAATAAACATGGGAGTACAGGTGTCCCTTTGACATGCTGACTTCCATTCCTCTGGGTGTGTGTAGGTATATATATATATATACACACCCAGCAGTGGAATCATATGGTAGATCTATCTGCAGTTGTTTGAGGAACTTCCAAACCATTTTCTATAAAGGCTGCACCATTTCACAGTCCCACCAACAGTGTTGGAGGGCTCCTTTTTCTCTACATCCTTACCAGCATGTATCATTCTCAGTCTTTTGGACATTAGCCATCCTAACTGGAGTGAGATGGTATCTCAAAGTGGTTTTGATTTGTGTTTCCTGAATGTTTAGTAATGTTGAATATTTTTTTGTGTTTCTGTGGCCCCGTTCAAATATCTTCCTTTGAGAAATGCCTACTCAGTACCTTTGCCCATTTTTTAATTGGGTTGCTTGGTTTTTTGCTGTTAACATGTTTTGAGTTCCTTGTATATTCTGGATATTAATCCTTTGTCAGATGTATATTTTGCAAATATTTTCTCCCACTCTGTCGGTAGTCTTTTCACTCTGTTAATTGTTTCTTTTGCCGATTGGGTACAGACTTTATGAATATGGCCTCAAAAGCACAGGCAACCAAAAGAAAAATAAACAAATGGGATTATATCATAATCATTTTTTAAAAATGCTAGCAAAACACATTTTTGCTTTCTAAAAATAACCAACTCTGGAAGGAAGCTTTCCAAGCTTTATCAATCTGTATTTGTAAAATTTTTACTCAGAAGGTTGGACAACAAAAACAACATTAAAAAAAAAAAACTTCTATCATTAAACTATGGGTTCTTTTCAAGGAAATAATTTATGAACTTTAATTGGAACTTTCTAAATGACTTTTAACTGATATTCTAATTGTAATCCATTTCTTAAAATAATGAGGATATTTAGCATCAATGGGAAAAGCCTATTTTGAGTGACAGTAGAACACGTTGGTGTATATGATTCATACACATGAGGCAGGTAATAAAATCTTTGTGTATTACAATACTCTGTTGTATTCCCAGGACTCTCAATTACAGGCATATGTGAACCCCCAAGTCTTAATAATAGATATCCTAAAGCATAATAAGATACTGAAGTGCTTTTAAAACATCATAAACTAAGTAACAGCAAACAAATATTTTTATGCTTATTTTAATATATGCTAATTTTTAAAATATATAACAAATGTATAATATGACATTTTATTAATATAATTTTCGATTTCCCAGAACTTCTATCTAAAATAACAGATCAGGGAATGTTTATTGTAAAGTATGCTTTTTCCTACATAAATTATATATCTACATAATTTTTTAATATATTTTGAAGAAGGCATTAAGATTTTTAGGAGTATTTCAACTCTGCCCTAACCCAATTAAAACCAAGGCACAGAGGTTCTCATTTTGTTACCCTCCGTCATTTGAATATGGACTATTGACAACTCATCATTTACGAGACATGCAAAAAGACAGGGTTATCATGATTTAGTTGTTAAATAACTGCTTTGGCTGGAAACTTTCTGTTATTAGGGTTGAATACTACATTTCCAACCAGCTCTAGAAGTTTTTTGTTTGTATTCACTATTTACATGCAGAATGATTTTGAAATGAAAATTGAAGGCTTCTAATTTTATGCAGAATGACAGCTATGTATTTCCATAAATGTATGAGCATTTTGACATGAAACTGTTATTTCTCATCTGAAGTCATAATTGTTCAGTGTAAAAGTAGGCCATGAGAATGAATAATAATAATAATTTGCCTTTTTGAGATCATGGCAATAATAAGCATAATTTTCAGAGCTGCATATACGCAAGAGGAGCTCTGCCTGTAAGCAGAATGACAGGATGGTTCTTGGGAGCGGGAGGAAAGTGAGCTGCCCATCTTTGCAGCCACCTTGCCTCTCTGACCTTTCTTTCTGCATGACTGTAGCCTCTAGCCAGCTACTTGCCACTGCTTTAGTAGAGACTGTGACAAAGAGAGCAAAATAGAGGTCAGTGTAGGAATCCCAAGGGGTTAATACCTTTTATTATAAAGCTCTGTGGCATGACCATTTAGTTGTGACATGTCATTTTTAAAGCAATCTGTTTCCCTTTAGAAGAATCCATTTTTCTGGGTTGTCAGGAAGTAAAAAGGGTTTTTGTTGTGGTTAAATGATGTTTTAAAATCCCATCCAATTTATGTTAAAGAAGGTACCTATGATGGTTGAGACTGAAAGACAGTCTCATGATACATAAAAAGGAATGAAAGAACACAGCAAACATAAGGTCTAGCAATGACCATGATAGTTATTCAGCTGCCAACAGCAGTAATCAGGACTAGTTGTATTAGTTGAGGAAGCTATTTAATTCAGATGCATCCAATAAAATACATATCCTTCAAAAGAGATATGGTGCATAAATTTATACTTTAAAAAGCACCATCACTAACTCCAATCCTGAATGACTTAAAAAAATTTAAATTCCTCAAGCTTATGTATGTAGGAAAGAATGCAACAAATTGTGACAATTGGTAGAGATTTTGCCAAAAATAAAGGGATTACTGTTTTGTGTATGTGTGAGTCCACGTGTATGTTTGCGTTGTGTGTTTAAAGAGATAAAGTTATGCATTCATTTAGGCTCTGTGGCATTTTCTGATGACCCAGTAATCATTTTCAGTTTCCTGCTTAGCCCTAAAGAGTATGGAGCAGAAACCTGAAATCAAAAGCCATTCCCTTTAAGATTCTATATGCATAAACCTGAACTATAAGAAAAAGTTCCCTTATGAAAGTGAAGGTATTGTCATTTAGACAAGGGAACTGTCTTTCATTTGTTCAAATCATCATACTGACACTCATTCCTGGGACCTATCCCCTCAATAGTTTTTCAGTTAGTGGTGAGAGGTTTGTTCAGAACCACCCACATACACTTGTCCAGTCCCTGGGTGACCAGCAGAACGAATCTTTGAGAAAGCTTCCTGTGTTGGAGATGCAGTCTGTGCCTTTGGTACAGTGATTCTCCTCAGTGCAAAATCCAACTGGCCTTTATGGTTATTGCATTAGCATCATGCACAAAATGTTCAACTGCCTTACTCTTGAACCCTTTTCCCTGACCCCAAACGAATGCTTTCTGGAGATATAAATGTGCGAAAGGTGGTCATTTATATAAACCTAGAGAAATACAAGGAGATAGCATTGGAAGAAAATTGTTATTGCACTCTGATCTTGAAGGAAAATTGATTTATTATTATATAATAACAAAGTACTCTTAAAGCTAAAATCTTTTTTGCCCTACTTCAATCTGTCGAAAAGGTTTACTTCCAAGTTATAAACCCATCCAAAGCGTGGCCTCTAAATGGAAAATCTGAGAGCTCCTTCACACGTGGCAGTAGGAGCCACTGCTCTAATAAAAGGCTTCATTAAAATATGGTCAAAATCTGTGTGCTATGGCAATTTTCAGCTACAAATTGAAAAAGAATTGGTTGCACCTGTAATGAGAGTTCAATTAAGTGATCTTGTAAAAAAGCTAGAAGGAAATTGAATATTGAATCCTTCACCATTGAGTGTTTATCTTGAAAGGAATGTATGGACTGGAGAAGAGAAGAGTGGAGATCAGCAGACATGACCTCTCCTGTGTTTATTCCTTACTGAGAAGTAGTCCTTGTCCAACAAAGGCATTTCTCCATTCACATTTAGCTGTTTGGTGAAATAGGATGATACAAAACCACATATTCCTTACAACACATAAATGTCGTAGGTTGACAGGTAGTGCCAGCCTGGTGCTGTGAACTCTGGACACAAGAGTAATCTTGTGCAGTGCTCATTATTCGAACTATTGATCACGTGCAATGGCCTAAGTAATCGAAAGCAGCAAATACATACCCTGATCTCTCAGTTCCCAGCTGGGAGCACTGTGGGCTGATAACAATATCTCCTTAGATTCTCTTTAACCTGATGTGGTATTTTGTCAGATTTCCAAGTTATCTGCGTAATTAGAAAGTCATTTTAGATATTTAGCCAGCAAAGGATTATCACATCTCTTTAGAGTATTACATTTGGTCAAAGAGCAACCTTAAAATAGTTCCTCGTTTCCACGTGAGGTATGCCCATTGTCCAGTACACCTCTCTGCCCTGTATGTCTAGTTTGACCTTTATCTTTTCCTCTAAAATTACCAAACCCATTTTTTCCTAGCCAGGACATCCGCAAATCTTGAACAGTGGGGATGATTTACTCCTGGCCAATGTTCAGGGCTATTTGCCTACCTCCCCAGCACGAATTCCAAAACTTACCGGGGCAGTGGGTATGGGTGGCCACCAATGAGGGGTCCTTGGGACTCTGCTCAAATCCAACATATTCAAATTTTAAAAGGTTGGGTCTTTCTCATACCCTCTGCTCAAATGAAATCTAATTATACGATCCTTAAATAAACCCTCCAGCTCTATCCTAATCAAGTCCCAATAATGCCCATCATGCAGAAAAGACAAAATTGCTTCTAGCATACTGCCTCACACCTCGCGGTGAGTAATAAATACTTGATGAACGAATATAGAGGAAAGCGCACTAAATGGCAGAATGCATATTCTACAGCCAAGGTCAGAGCAATTATGCTTCTGGGAGCAGGAGTCACAGAAAAGTAACAATCACCTGAAACACTATTCTACTTAAGCACATAAATGAAATGGTTCTATCACGGAAGTTTGATACTTGAGAGAAATCATCTATTTTTACTTTATTAGTAGTATTTATTTTTGTTAAGTATGTTTTACATCATTAAAACAGTAAGAGTTTGTCACACATATTTAAATACTTTTTTTTGCAGTTCCCTTATTTTTATGTATTTTCATATTCTTGTTTTCTATTTGAGCACGTGAAATTTTATTACAAGTTTCTGTATCATATCCTCCAATAGATCCTCCCATCTCTATGCTCTGGTTTTATTTATGCAACTTCTTTTTTCAATACATTGTATCCTTTCTAAATGTTGGTTAGGAGGAACAAAACGTTATTAATATTTTCCTGTACATGTTTCATATGTATAATTTCCTTTTAACTTTCCGAATAGAACTATTAGGTAAATAAATATCAGTAGCCCCAGTTTACCGATAAGAAAACTGAGTCTCAGAAAGTGTATAACTTCCTGCAGCCTAAGTGTCTGCACCCTATTCAGAACCAGGAAAAGACAAAGCAAACAAAGTAAATGACAGTTAAAAAATGAGGAGTGAGAAATTATCTTGAAGTTATATTTTTAACACTGTAGACTAGAACACCTGCCATGATTTCCAATTGCTGGACATTTGCAGGGTTCCTACCCAGCTCTGTATCCCAATTATGGCTCAGGAGCCACTGGGCAGGAAAATGTGAGCAAACAGAGGAAGCTGGCTGCAGTAGGTAGAGGGAACGGGAAGTGAGATGTGCCAAAGAGGTACTAGCAATACCCCACAGTTAGGGTTTAAGCTGACTTGAAAGCTGTGTTGTCCCTGACAGCCATTGCAGTAGATGGCGATGTTGTACTACCGTGGAGATTTGGGGAAGCATTTTTTTTTTCTTTTTTTTAATCTATGAACTTAATCTGTAGTATAGTTACATATTTCTTGGGCCCTTGTCTCTTGCATACCTGCTAGTTGCATTAATTTTTGACCCAGCATGAAAATCATATAGGGAAACATGTATCTCCTACTCACACCTCTCTGAGAAATGAGACTCAGAAAACCAAGAGCCCTTGCTTTGACTCTCCACCTAGATATCGCGTAGGCTCCTCAAATCCAACATGTCCCAAATTGAATATATTTCCAACCTCTAGCTAGACATCTCTCTTTTTTTGACTTTTGTAATTATAGGTACCCATGCACCCAGTCAACCAAGCCAGAAAACTGGGTGTAGGACTTGGGGAGGTAAAACCTTGAGGAGTCAATGAGTGGTTAAGAGCATAGCTTTTGAAGTAAGTGGGTTCTGAGGTCAACCGCCAAAGTTTAGATTCTAGCTCTGATACTAACAGTGTGACTTTGAGGAAGTTACTTTACCTCTGAAGTCTCAGTTTTTCCATCAATAAAATGGATGTACCAATCACGCCTTTCTCATAGTATTATTATGCAGGTAAAGTGTTTATTTTAGTGGTATGCATGTATTAAGACCCAGAAAAAATTAATTATAATGACCATGATGATTAATGATGATCCTTGACTTTTTCCTCAGCTATCCTTCGCCCAAAAGGTCGTCAGATCCTGCACATTCTAACTAAATACGTTCAGATCTTCACCTTCTGTCTATCACTTTGCCTTAGGACCTAATTAATTTTTGCATAATTATTACTATATGGGCTTCTAACCTGTTCTTTTACATCCTCCTTAACCCACCTCCATTTGTCCTTCATGCTGTCCCAGAAGCATAAATACAATTTTGTTTTCCTCTGCTTAAAATTCTGTAGTAGCTTGTCTATTATTTATAAATCCCAAACTCCTTTTTATGCCATAACAAGTCTTGCATGATGTGGACCCTGAATATTTACTTAACGATATCTTTAGCCTCCTGCTACTCACACCCTTTTTTTACCATTCATCCAGGATGTGAATGAGAAGGAGCCAAAGTCATCCCACTACTTTATGCCTTTACTTGTGATATTACTTCTGCCTGAAATGTCCTGCCAGTTTGTCTGTCAAACTCATTCATTATTTCAAATCCCATGAAGCACCTCCACCTCCTCTTTCCTGCTATTCCTCAGGTGAGCTGGTTACTTTCTTTTTTATGCCATGTTGGACTTGGTATAGATTTCCATTATAGGACTTACCATGGGAGGTTGCAATTATCATCATTGTCATCATCATTATTATTATTATCATTTCCTAGCTAGTGGAGTCCACTGGATGCCAACATCTAACACACTCCTTAGCAGAAACCTGAGTGAGAGCCTTGGGGAACCAAGTGGAGCATAGTGACTTACCAAGAGGTAAAAGGAAGGCATACAAGCTAATTGCCAGGCATAACTCATCTCCAGAGACTCAAGTTTATAAAAGCAAAAGAGTAATTGATAGCTGGCAAGTTTTCCAAACCCCCGGGGTGGGAGATGAAGTCTCCAAGTCATTCATTCTCCCGTAAAATTTCATAAATTGAGTCCTAGTCTTCTTTGATGTTTTTTTTAAAGATACATTCTCCTAGGTACTTCAGGGTCATATAAAGTATGAGTTTTCTATTGCTGCCATACAAATCACCACAAATTTAGTAGCTTAAAATAACACACATTTATCATCTTATAGTTGGTTAAAAAGTCTGATACAGCTCTCACTGGCCTAAAATCAGGGTGTCAGCAGGACTGCATTTTTTACTACAGACTCCTGGAGAGAAACTATGTCCTTGTTTTTTGGGTTTCTGATCAAATTCAATTTCTTGCAGTTATAGGTCTGACGGCTGTTCCCAGCTTCTAGCGGCCTCCCACATTCACTTTGAATCTTTCCTGCCTCCTCTTTCCTCTTGCAACTCTCTGATCACAGTCCATTTAATGATTCAGATGATTAAATTTGATCTATCTGGGTATCACATCTGCAAAGTACCTTTTACCAAGCAAGGTAACATATTCACAGGTTCTTGGGATCAGGGCATAGTCTTTTTTGGGAGAATTATTCTGCCTCCCATATATACAGAGCCAAATGTCTGGTCTGGTTCTTCTGGGAGCTGAGATGTTCCTAATATACAGAATAAAGGTCTCTCTGGTTCTGGGAAATAGAGTATCTCCTTTCAAGTTGAGTTCTCTGAGCACCCTTTTGAGGTATCTGAAAGGACTAGAAATAGACTTGCATCTCTAGTATAGCAAGGTTTTGGGATTGCTTGGTGAGTTCCCTATATCCTGGGAAAGCATTTAACTTCCATCCTATTTGGGACCTTGTCTGACGTTTTCAGTGTGATATTACAAAATATAAACATCTGAGGCAAAGTTCACATATACTCTATCAGCATATATTCTCTCACATTACGTTTGCTTTTTCATTCTCCTTTTCCTTCCAGCCTCTAGATGTAGTTCTCCTTCACCCTGTGAACACTGGCATATGCTGCATTCTAACATGTCATCCAGCCCTGAAATCTCCAGCCCTCTCACTCCAGCCTTCGCATCTAGCATCAATCACTCCCACCCCTTCCTCTCACCCAATCACCTTCTCCCTCAGCTGCAGACCTTGACTCTCAGTTCTCATTTCATTCAAATAAATACTCCCTTCCTTGCCAAACTCCCTGTTCCCCTTTCTTATGCTCGACTATCAATTAGTGATTCCAAACTGCCTTGATTCCCAAACCTACTACTAAATATATCACATCAACACCGCACTATAAATTACTCATTTCTTACCTAGTCTGTTTCTGGGGTAAGTATCTTACTTCCCTTTAGCTAATTCCTTCTTGAAATTCTTTATTCCAATGAACCCATGATTTTTTACTCCTCTGGTTTCCACATATTTTTAAACTCCTTACCATCTTTTTAACTATTTTTCCTCATAGTAAGATCCCCCAAGACCCAGTTTTACTGTTTTCCTTTCTGTGCAATTCTGGTTGAGATCCTCACCTGAATAGCACTTCGATGCCTTTGCAATAAAATCATAAAGCACCTACTCTCTTCCTAAAGAACCATCATGTTAAATTGAGGTACTGAAATATAGGATTTTCCCTCACAGGGTACATTTCAATATTGCTGCTGCTCTCTTTAGCCCCTACAATTCTATCATTAAACAGACACTCTGCACCGATGCATGCCCCCTGCAGTTTTGTAGAACCGGAAATTGAGATATAAATATGAATATCTAAGGTTGAATTAGTTGTTGAGCTGCTAAGTGTAGTCTCAGTCACCAACAGGCATGGCTCATCCTAATATAAGTAATTTCACCTTTAGAGTATACACGTCAAATCTGGTGACACTTTACATTTTGATCTCTTTATGTCTAGGTTATGTAGAATGTCATATTGATATTCTCACTTGAATGTAAAACAACTAACACATTCTTGTTCTAACTAGTGAAGGCAGGGTAAACAACAGATATCTTATAAGGGGAAAGTCCTGTTCTCTGAATTAGATAAGCTTTAGGGACTCAGTTCTAGAAGTAAGCCATAGATTTTTTCTCCTTGCCATGAACATATACCACTCATGTTACAAATCAATACTAGTAGAATAGCATGGTGTTCTTGCCCCCTTTAGTCTGCATGAATCATTGCAATCAATCAGGTTTTCATTCGTAAAAGCCACTGTGTACTGTAAAAGTTCACACTGGAAAAATAAAAGGAATTGAAAAACCATGCATAAAAGAAACACATTTCAAGTTTATATCTGAATTGCTATAATTTAATAAAAAATAAGATAAAATATCTAGTAAAAGGTTGTATCTTAAAAATTAGCTTTCACTGACATTTGTAAATGATCATTTCTCTGCTAGATGTTCCCCTCATCACATGTAACAATGCTAAATTTTATTAGCATCAAGATCTTTATTTATAAGTTATCCTAAAGGTGTGTTTTAAACCAAACATTTTGCAATCTTTTAATCATTCAGGGGATTTTATTTTATTGTAGAAATATACAATATTGTAGAAAGTGAACATAGGAAGGAGTTTTGGTTTTCTGTTTCTCTTTCATATATTGGGAGAAAAATTACTACAGTTTCTTAGCACCAGGCAGTGAGGTGATGAAGCCAGCTCATGTTGGCTTAAAAGAGACAATGGTGTACTTCCCTTCCCATTCTGCATTCAGGGATGTCACATTGGTAGCTAGAAATGGACCACTGTGGTAAGGTATCCAGTTGGCTCAGTTGTGCTTATAGTACTAAGGTGTGGGGTTCAATTGCTGTACTGGCCAGCAAAAAAAAAAAGTCAGAGAGGAGCCATGGGGAAAGTATTCATACCATGGAAACTGGCAAATGGTATAGAATCAGAACTTTTCTCACCAAAGAGCTGATTTTAAGCATTAATCAGCATACTACTGGTATGGTATATTAGCATATGTACACCGCCTATAATGATGTAGTTAGTTGCTAGCTCTGGAGAGTCATAGGGACTAGTTGTTTTCTTGTTGGTTGTAGTGGGGCGTGTGTGTGTTTATTTAGAGTTAACTAGGGACTTACCCATTTCTGCAGTAAAACTGTCACTATGAACTGTGAATCCTTTTTTCGTAGAAAGGTTGTGCACTACTTTCACAAGGATTCAACCACAAATAGTCACTGTAATAAATGTACCATCCACCACAGAATCAACACACTTTCAAAGATACCTCATAAACTACATCAGATTAAAGTTACCCCAATGACTTTAAACAAACTATACTTTAAGGGAAAAATGAAATTGTCCTGTGTTCCATCCAGATAGAGCTTTAAGAGAACTTGAAAATTATAGTAGCAATAAAAATCAAGTTTGATCAGTGGGGATAAGGAATTAGTCGTTTCCAAGAATAGTAAAATTATATGAAAATGTTAAGTGTTAAAGTAAATCAATTTAGAGTGAGAATGATAAACATATACATTTTTGAATCTTTGGGCAAAATAATATAGGCAAGAAGCCAATTCTGTTCCTTCTACTTCTCCTCCAGTGCCCCATTTCTACCTCCACCAGTCTGTGAATTTCTTTTAGTTTAGTAGAGGCAGAATGCTTTAGAGGTTTTAGGACACATATATTTAAATAAAATAAAGGATGGTCTCAGATAACAGAAATTTTGCTGAACTTGATATAGAGTCAGAATAGAGTCTGCCTTGATGACTTAGGAGGTTGAAATTAACACTTGAAAGATTTTCAAACTAATTGGTAAAAAGTTTTTCAGAGTGACTTGCATTAGTAGACTAAATTTATTTAATGTTTTAAAGAAACATTTGAATAAGCCTAAAACATGTTTCTTTTATGAAACTCTGTAGTTGGGAACATAGGTGAACCTTGGCCACTTTTTCTGCAACTTCTAGTTAAACTAGACTAGCTAGACTAAACGAGGACCAGTAGGTCAAATGTGGCCTGCCACCTGATTTATATGGCCCCTGAGCTAAGAAAGATTTTTACATTTTTAAATAATTGAGAAAAATCAAAAGGAGAATATTTTGCGGCCTGTGAAAATTATACAAAATTCAAATTTCTATAAATGAAGTATTTCGGGGACACAGTCTTGCCCATTTCTTTATATGTCATCAAGGCTGCTTTCAGGCCACAAGGGCAGTGTTGAGTAGTTGCCACAGAGATTATATGACAGACAAAGCCTAAACTACTTACTAACTGTCCCTTTACAGAAAAAGTTTGCTTACCCACGGACTAAACACACTTTTTTCTTTTTTAATTTGATGTATTAATTCCATTCCTTTGACTTGAATCAAGATCGAGATCAACAATTTTCTTAGGGATACCAAGTAGCTACATAAGTTAATTATGAAACATATAAACAAGGAAATAAATGCTGCGTGTGCAATCAACTGAGTTCATAATAAACAGATTATGTGTTTAGATTTTCCTTTTTGCTCTCAATCATCTCCAGCCAAAGCTCTCGAACAGCTGGTGGATCTTCTGTTGGGCATGTTCCCTCCTTACCAGAACACAGAGAGAGGACAAAAGGGCAAAGCTTTGGAACTATTAAAATGAGGTTAGTAAAGATAATGCTCAAGATAGAGAAAATAAAGCAGAGAACTCATGATTATATTATATTGTCTTTTATTCTGAGTGCTAAAAACATTAACTTGTCAAATGTATACATTTAAAATATGTACAAGTTTTATAAACTCTGTTTTGGCATTTCTTCATTTTTTTCATACCAAGAGTCTCAGATGATTGGAATGATCTGGATCTTCTCATCCGGACCTTCTCTGACCATAGCTTTGGGTGCATCTGTTACAGTGGAGATGTTAGTATGCCCTAATGTCATTGCCATGCTTATATGCAAGTGCAGGTAAATAATGAGAAGTAAAAAAGTAATTATCTCCAGATTGAGTGGCCAAATATAGACAAAAATGGATTTTGAAAACTCATAGATTTTTCCCCATAAATCTCTTTTTATTATTTCTCTTATATTACTAAATGTGGTTTTGAATAACTCCTTTATCTCTGTCCTGTTTAGGTTTCCATAAATATGGGGGCAGATTTAATGGGCAAGATTTACTTAGGATTATCTGTCCAAACCCCAGAGCATCCTGAAATCTTCAGAGTTTCCAGGGGAGACAGACATGCAAAGTACAAAGATCTAGAAAGAAAACTATTGACACTGGGCAGCATTCATTTTCACCAATAGAGTAATCCTGGTACATCAGTGAAACAGTTCATTCTTAATTACTGTTTGTTTAGCATTTTATGCTGATAGGAGCCCTGGTAGGGGACCATGTAATATTTTCCACATATTGCAGCAGAGAAAACTAGGTAATTATGAAATTACTTTTTCAAGGTCACAAAAGTAGTAACTAACATAGCCAGGTTTTAAGGCCAAGCTTTCTGACTCCAAACTCATGTCTTTTGGAACTACTTTTCAAGAAAAACAGCATAGAGTTCAAGAAAAGCACCTATGAATGCTCTTAGGACGTATTGATCACTTAATTTAAAGAATATTTAATGTTTTTGGCCTCTCAAAATCTAGAATAAAGGATTATTTTCTCTTATATTTCAGGAAAAATCTTTTTCAATTGTTTCACATGGAATTGTGACAAGGAATGCATCAGGAATTCACATGTATGTGCTTTCTTTAATATGGGCCTCTGTTGTTCATGGCCCACTATGTTGGTGCTGGAAGCACAATTAATACATAAACTTGTTTATAAACCAGTAACTAGAAAATATAAACAGAATATTTGGAAACTAGTATGATTTTGGGGGGGTTGTTTGTGTGATTTTTTTTAAAACGTTTTCTTTCAGTGGAGTGGCTTTCTTCTCTATTGTGTATTAGATTTGAATTATGTAAAATTACACTTAAATCTGTTTGCAATCTCATTTTGGAGTTTATTCCATTTTTAGCTGCCCCTAAAGAATATTTCTTATTTTGTTTATTCAGGATTTACATATTCTCTGTATAAAACTTAGTATGTGTTATCCTTATTCATGAGATTTCTTACAAAGTGATAAAGGATTCTATTTTGCAAAACCGAAGTATGAAATAGTGGCATCTCTCTTCATGGTACTCAAGACATCCTGATTTGATCATTTCATTTTGGAAACTTTATTGGGAAACTATCTGAATTTACACAGAGGACTTAATTTCTTTTTTGAGAATAGGCCTTAAAATGCTGTGGAATTTTATTGATTTACTCTGAGAATCACTGCACTGCCCTTCAAGAAATCTGAACTGAATTGAAAGGACGTACTGCAGTTGTTGTGTCAGAGTCAAAGCCATCTGTCTCACAACATTACACAATATGTATTGGGACTTCAGGTACATTTTGCCTGTCTAAAATACAGCTTTTATATATGTCATTTTAATGGAAAGCTAGTATAAAAACTAATGATCAGATCTTTTGATGTAGGTTTTATTATGAAAAGTTTGCCTTGCATCCAAAATTTGGTTCCTTACACAGATAGCTCCTGATGGAATGTTATTTGGTTGTCCTAATTTGTGCTTATAGTTTTTCAGGAAAGCTGTTAGTTTTCTCCCACTCCACTATATCCCATACTCCTAGCTTGGATCCTTTTTCCTTAACTTTTCCAAATTCCATAGTTTTCCTTCTTCTCTTGGATAGGACCCATGAAAGTCAACTGAGTCCACTTAGGGGTCACAGCTTCTGTCCATGGTCTTGGCCTTCCTACAGGATAAACTCACAACTGGTCCATATCTTCAGTTCCCTCCTTAACTGCTGAGGATTTGGTTACTGACATAGTAATAGCTAACCTTTGGCACTGCATGTATGATTTTTAAGAGAATTTGTGTGAGAATAAAGAAAGATGTGATATCCCCAAATTACAGGTCAATCTGATTTCATATAGCAACATTGCATGATAGTTTTATATACTGACTCTCCACAAAATGGAATAATTTAAGGTTATAGATAGTATTACATATGAACATTGAGTAGTCAGTTGCTGTTCTATTCAGTTTTTAAGTTTGCCAAGCTCTGGCAACTATATTTTAATATTTGATCATAGGTTCTTTTAACAGACTCTATAGGCTATAGTCTTAGTCTTTTTTATTACTTGGAGGTAACCATAGAGTAGGCATGGAAGAGTGTATTTTGGCGTTTTTCTGGGCCAACGGAGAACATGATTATAATTATATGAGTTTATAGCTATTCTGTGACCCTACAGTGTTAAGTCTAGAGATGATATCAGGAACATCCACTTAACAAAGTTATGTTTTGTGACAACTGTGTGCCAGGCACCATTCTGGTGTTGGGAACAGAACAGGAGTGATTCTCAAAACTTGTATTAAAGAGCTCTCATGGGGTAAAACAGACAAACTTAAACAGAGTGTCATGCAATTAGTGCTATAATAAAAATACTATAAGAATTCTTGGGTTTTCCACCCTACTTAGCTTTGGTGGGTCAGAGAATTCTACATAGAGTGAATAGCATATGTAAAGGTCTAGAAAAGTTTAGCATGGTGAAGAGACTTGTAAGCAGTGGACAGGTGAGGAAGGGCATCTATGTTCTTTTAGAAGATTTTCCTAGAGACAAAGGGATGCCACTGATGGACTTTCAGGAGGGTGATGGACTATTCAGATCAGATCTGCAGCAATCCTGGAGAGAGAATAGTGATTAAATGTAAGGAAAAGATATTGGTATGAGGAGAAGAGGATGGTTTCAAGAGAGAACAGACCAGACTTGGCCACAGACTGATGAGGGGAGTGACTAAAAGGAGTCGTCAAGGTTAATAATGGCATGGACAATACGAGGCTGTTACCTTTGGTCCTATATGTGCTGTGCTGAGGAACTTTTGCATAGTAAAGATGATTTGATCTCTGTGCTTTAACTATTTAAAAATATACGAATGTATTTATATAAAATATAAACAAGTTTCTTTTCTTTAACATGTAAAGCTCTCTACTACTGCGTTTACCTATTTGTTTACTAGAGGGGACAGATGACAGCTGCAGATTGGGAGAAGGTGATTAAGAAGTGAGAATTATCTGTTGGTGAAGCCAGGCCTACCTCATCAAGGTAGTTGTACTGTAGATACAGGATGCAGAAGAGAAGATAGGAAAGTATACTGTGGGCGAGGAGCGACAGAGGGCCTCCTGCAACAACAAAGCAACCGCTGAAAGCTGGGACAGTATGTCTTAGGTTTTAAAGTCTCAAATGAGAGTTGGTGTCAGTCTCAGCCAAATTCCTTGAAATACTGTCATATATTTCAGGGAGCTGTAAGGGGATCTTTTATTATATCCTTTCAAATCCTGATGTACCCTCTAGAAGTTGGCTTTAAAATACTTGTAGTCTTTTTTCTCCAATACATACTCAGAAGATTCTTTTTTTTTTTCTTTTTTCCTATTTCCAAGCAGCTACAAAGTTTACTTTTGAAGTAGAGATTTACTTTTCTAAGAAATTTTGAAGGACTTCTATATGACAGTACAATTTAAACTTTCAGGAACTTTGTAGTACATTCAACTTCCATGACTTCAGGCTGCCAACTTTATTTTTTGAAAAGTCAAATTATTGGAGACTTTTAGTTTACATATAAATTAGTGTGGGTTCCTTTAGACACCACATGTGTTTTCACTATTGCATTACTTTTTTTAAGATGAGAAGGGTACGATGTAAAAATCTCCCTTTCTCTTTTTTTTTTTCTGTCTCTTTTCATCTCTTCTCTTTTCTCTTTTTACATTCAGTCCAACAAATATTTATTCTTGGCCTAATTACACTTGAAACATTGTGCTAGCCCCAGAAACACAAAGAAAATAGAGGCTATCTCTATTGTGAAGGGAGATGTTAAACGCATTACTTAAACTCTACTTTTCAGTTTCCTAACCTCTTTCTCCCCCGCTTCTCTCTTTTTAATTTTTACTCCTTTTTTTAATCTTGCATAATTTTGTCTGGTTTTTTTTTTTTCCTAAATGGATTATACTTTTGTATATTTGTGAGTATAAAGCATCTTTTCACTTACTTTCAAGTAGACAATCACAAATATGTGAATGTTTTTATCTTCAACGTGGCATT
>NW_007730297.1:196708-200013 GCF_000696425.1 Galeopterus variegatus | reverse complement strand
CTCACCAGAGAGTAGCCCTTCCTCTTCACTTCCTGCGACTTCACTGCTCACCTCTGGTCTGGTGAAAACCACAGACATGTTCGACAAAAGCCCCAAACTAGAGGCCAGCTCAATTCCAGATTTAAGCAGCACTGCAGATACAGAAGTAGTGAAACCTTTCACGAACACAGCAGTGACCCATGTAGGAATCACGAGTTCTGGACACGAATCACATTCCTCTGATCTAGCTGACTCAGAGACATCCAAAGCCACATCGCCAATGGCTGCCACCTCCACCACTGGGGACATAACTGTTTCCTCTTCAACTCCTGCCTTCTCTGAAACTAGGAAGATTCATACAAAACCCATTTCTTCCCTGACTTCTGGACTGAAGGAGACCATCACATCTGAGGAGACCAGCTCAGCCACAGAGACAGGCACTGTCATTTCTAATCTGCCCCCCAGTGCTTCTACAGAGGTCTCCAGAACAGAAGTCATCTCCTCTAGCAGAACATTCATTCCAGACCCTGTTCAGTCCACAATGACACCAGACATCCCCACAGAAACCATCACCAAGTTCTCTTCCTTCTCTGACGTGACAGAATTAACAAAAATGACCTTTAACACACAAACAGGTCCCCCTGGAACTAAATCACATAAAACCCTTTCCACGGATACCTCAAGCACACTCTCCTGGTCAGGGACCCACTCAGATGTGACTCAGAGACTTACACACTCAGAGATGACCATTCTTACGAGCAAAGGTCCTGAGAATGTGTCATGGACTAGCTCTGCCTCTGTGGAAGAAACCAGTTCTGCCTCTTCCCTAAAACCTATCCTTGTCACAACCTCACTGTCTCCTGTTACTCCCACATCACAAGGACACGGTACTTCCTCCCCTGTTTCTAGGACCTCAGTCCTCACCTATGGACTTGTTAAAACCACAGACATGTTGAATACAAGCTTAGAGTCTGTGACCAGTTCACCCCTAAGTTTGAGCAACACTTCAGATGAGATACCGGCCACTTCAGAAGCCACCACATATATAGAGACAATTTATCAATTCCAGATTTAAGCAGCACTGCAGATACAGAAGTAGTGAAACCTTTCACGAACACAGCAGTGACCCATGTAGGAATCACGAGTTCTGGACACGAATCACATTCCTCTGATCTAGCTGACTCAGAGACATCCAAAGCCACATCGCCAATGGCTGCCACCTCCACCACTGGGGACATAACTGTTTCCTCTTCAACTCCTGCCTTCTCTGAAACTAGGAAGATTCATACAAAACCCATTTCTTCCCTGACTTCTGGACTGAAGGAGACCATCACATCTGAGGAGACCAGCTCAGCCACAGAGACAGGCACTGTCATTTCTAATCTGCCCCCCAGTGCTTCTACAGAGGTCTCCAGAACAGAAGTCATCTCCTCTAGCAGAACATTCATTCCAGACCCTGTTCAGGCCACAATGACACCAGACATCCCCACAGAAACCATCACCAAGTTCTCTTCCTTCTCTGACGTGACAGAATTAACAAAAATGACCTTTAACACACAAACAGGTCCTCCTGGAACTAAATCACATAAAACCCTTTCCACGGATACCTCAAGCACACTCTCCTGGTCAGGGACCCACTCAGATGTGACTCAGAGACTTACACACTCAGAGATGACCATTCTTACGAGCAAAGGTCCTGAGAATGTGTCATGGACTAGCTCTGCCTCTGTGGAAGAAACCAGTTCTGCCTCTTCCCTAAAACCTATCCTTGTCACAACCTCACTGTCTCCTGTTACTCCCACATCACAAGGACACGGTACTTCCTCCCCTGTTTCTAGGACCTCAGTCCTCACCTATGGACTTGTTAAAACCACAGACACGTTGAATACAAGCTTAGAGTCTGTGACCAGTTCACCCCTAAGTTTGAGCAACACTTCAGATGAGATACCGGCCACTTCAGAAGCCACCACATATATAGAGACAATTTATCCTCACATAAACACAGTAGTGAATGGTGTGGGGACCGCTGCTGCAGCATCTCAATCCCATTCTACTGTCACAACTGACTCAGAGTCATCTAAAGCCACATCTACAATGGTTACCGGCTCCACCATGGGAGACACCATGGTTTCCATGTCAGTGCCTAGTTCCCCTGTGACTACACAGATTGAGACTGAGACAGTGTCCTCCCTGACCCCTGGACTGAGGGAGACCAACACCTCCCAGGAGACCAGCTCATCCACCGAGACAAGCACTGTCCTTTACACTGTGCCTGCTGACACTACAACTGAGGTCTCCAGCACAGACGTCATCTTCTCTAACACAACATCCATGCCTGGCCCTACTCAGTCAACAAAGTTACCAAATATCTTCATGGGAACAGTCACTAGGCTCTCTACTTTGCCTGTCATGACAGAATCTGAAGAAAGGGCCGTCACTAGCCAAGCAGGCTCTACTGGGGCCACATTGCAGGGTACCCTTACCTTGGATACAACAACCACAACCTTCTGGGCAGGAACTCATTCAATTGTGACTCAGGGATTTCCACACTCAGAGATGACCACCCTTACAAGCAGCGGTCCTGAGAATGAGTCATGGACGAGCCCTCCCTCTGTGGAAGACACCAGCTCTGCCTCTTCCCTGCTCTCTTTACCTGACATGTCCCCACCATCTCCTGTTTCCTCCACATTACCAGAGAGTAGCCCCTTCTCTCCTCTTCCTATGACTTCATCGCTCACCTCTGGCCTGGCAAAGATCAAACATGTGTCCAGCACAAGCCCAGAACTGGGAACCAGTTCACCTCCAAATTTTGGCAGCACCTCAGATAAGATACTGACCNCCCAGAACTGGGAACCAGTTCACCTCCAAATTTTGGCAGCACCTCAGATAAGATACTGACCGTGTCTGAAGTCACCACGGATACAGAAGCAGTGCATCCTTCCTCAGACACAGCTGTGACCAGTAAGGACACCACCAGTTTGGGACATAAACTACCTTCGTCTGTCCCAACTCATTCCGACCCATCCAGAGCTGCACATTCAATGGGTACTGCCTTCTCCATGGGGGAAACCACTATGCCCACATCAATGCCTGCCTATTTTGGGACCACCAAGTTTAAGGCAGATCCACTTTCCCATGTGACTTCTGGATTAAGGGAGACTAGCACATTTCTGGACAGCAGCACAGCAATACCAATAAATATACATACATCTCCTGTGTCCTCTCACCTTTTGCAGAGTTCCAGGACTGATGTCACCTCTTCTGTGAAAATATCAGTCCCAGACCAGCCTTCATCCTCACAGTATGCCAGAATCCCAGTGGAAACA
>NW_007730297.1:189888-195903 GCF_000696425.1 Galeopterus variegatus | reverse complement strand
GAAAATATCAGTCCCAGACCAGCCTTCATCCTCACAGTATGCCAGAATCCCAGTGGAAACAATCGCCCACTCTTATGCTTCTCCACCTGTGATAGAGCCCACTGGGGTAACCTCCTCTCCCAAATCCCAGCTTACAACCCCTACGTCAGAAAGTGCTCATCACCTGAGCACAGATCTGCTGCCTTCTGCTGAGACCATTTCGGTTGACACATTGCTGCCTTCTCTATCAGAAGCCATGGCTTCATTTCCCATGACCGAAGCTCCAGAAGCCAGCTTAGCTACCTTTTCAAGCAGTCCAAACTCTAGGACAGAACCAAGTCCTGAGGACACTACTACATCTGCCATTGAAGAGAGCCTAACTTCATCAGCTCCAACACTGTCCCCCTCTTCAGTTTCCAATACCACTGGCTCTTCAACCAGCACAGTCCTCCATCAGATGACTTCCTCTCCAGCTACCCCACATACAGTGGATACCAGTCTTGGGACAGAGAGCAGCACTACTGTAGGATCCACAGTTACATTCAGTACTTCGGAGAACTGGCCCCAGCCAGTCAAGACATCTTTATCATTCGTTTCAGATACCAGCATGACAGAGGGTATTGACTTGGGAATAGTAACAAGTGCTTCTCATGCCCCTCCACACTCAACTCAGTTGACAAGTAAGGACCCCATAGCTCCTACTTTCCCATTCTTGGGAGCTCATAGAAAATGGCCCTTTCCTAAGAGGTAAAAAGGAGTTAATTAGGAGTTTATTCCTGCAACCAGAAACTCTTTTAGCAAACATGTGTTGATCTAACTTCAGTTCCAGGCTCTAGGCTAGGCACTGGGGAAACAAAAATAAGCAAGTAGTTGAATAATTATGGTGCCATAGGTGCTTTCATATTACTACTAAAGATAATAATGATGGTAATAATAATAAAAACAAATGCTTATACAGCACTTACTCTTTGTCAAGTGCTGTTTTATTAAGTGATTTAATCTTCATTGTAGCACTATTCAAAGTAAGGACTATTATAAGCCCATTTTCCAGATGAGAAAATTGAGGCACAGAGAGGGTAAGTAACTTGCTCAAGGTCATAAAGCTAGTAAGTGGCAGAACTAGGATAAGAACTCAGGCTACATTGCACTAGGAATCCATGCTCTTAATCATTGGGCTAAGCAGGAGTGATCAGAGAGGTGGCAGGAAAAGCAAGGGATTCTGGCATCACAGAAGCCACAGAATGGGACGGCTGTAGGAAGAAGAAATGGTAAGTTCTATCAAATATTACAGAATAGCCAAGATGAAAGGAGGTGATAAGTGCTTTGGCAACAGGAGGGTCCTCAGGGATTGTAGTGAAGGAATATCAGAGAGATGCAGGAGACTAGGACAACAGCTCAAACAGTGCATAAATACAGGGGAGCGTTTCCCCTTTTGGATTGAGCATGTTTCTATACTAAAGTCAAAAGCAAGGGATACGTGAAAGAAAAATGTGAATGAATGAAAATTGAGGGAACAAATTACCTAAGAATGTGGAAGGGACCCAGAGCCTAGGAGGAGAAACACTAGTTCCAAGAGATCAGTAGATGAGGCAAGGAACCTTTTGGGATTCCATTCCTCTGAAAGGGTTAGATTTGGCCCCAAATTTTGTTCTGAACACAAGTCCAAAGGGCCCCTCCAACCACTCCAGTAGCTTCTTCACTGGACAATATCTACAGGAGGATGATTTGATTTCCCCTCCACTAGCTTTAACGATTCATGATAAAGTTAGACACACTGGTGGCCATCGATCCAAGTCTTAAAACATGGCCCCATAGCTGAGTCAAGGGTGTTCAGTTAGCAAGTGATGAGTGGGATGAGAAGATAGAAGTGTTACTACACAGATGAATAAATGAAAGAAAGAATGGAGAAATGGTTGAATGGAAGGAAAGATGGAAGAATAGATGGTCAGATCTAGGGATGAAGGAAAGGGGATGAATGGATACACCTATGGGTGGATGGATGGATCTACAGACAGGTGTGGCCACTCATGGCATGTAGCTCGGCTCAAGTTCATACAGAAGAACTTGAAAAGAGGAGTGTTGCATAGTCGGTGAAGTGCGTCCATTGAGACAATGCCCTCGTTCTAGATGAGATGAGTTACCCCAGTTTTCTTTCTCACCCTCACCTGCAGTAACCGATGGCATTGTGGAACGCATCACAAAGATACCCAATGAAGCAGCACGTGGAGGTACCGCAGGACCACTCAAGGACCCTCTCGCATCCACATCATCTGCTAGCCCTGGAGGTAGGTCTGACTTTTCTTACTTACTTCCCAGTACTCACCTGCAGTAACCGATGGCATTGTGGAACGCATCACAAAGATACCCAATGAAGCAGCACGCGGAGGTACCGCGGGACCACTCAAGGACCCTCTCGCATCCACATCATCTGCTAGCCCTGGAGGTAGGTCTGACTTTTCTTACTTACTTCCCAGTAATCCCATATGTGGCCTTATTTCCTGCTCCAGAGAGACAAAGTGCTTGTTGTCTTTAAAGAGAAAATTGTTTGTGGCTGTCATGAGTTACTCTGTCTGAGCCAAATCTTTGTTTAATGGTTACCAGGAGGATGCCACCACTTTTATTTCCCTCTTAGCATGCTGAGTAAGTTTAATTCAAGGTCAAATATATCAACTTCACAAATATGATCTAGTCAAACTTAATTCTGAAAGTGCTCATTAATAAGTTATTATATGTCAGAGACTATGCTATAACTGAAGAAGCTCAGAGAAAAGCATGTTGGCATTGCATTCATGGAGTGGTCAGTCTGGTAGAAAAAACAGCAAAGGAACAAAATACTTAGGAGGCAACTTAGAAGTATATAATGAAGATATATTGAAATCACAGAGGAAGTCTTCATATGGAGGTAATATTTGAATCGGGCTTTAGAGGATGAATAGGAGTTTTCCAAGATGACAGAAGGAATTGACAGAGACATTCTGGGTAGTAGGGAGAGCAGCATGCAAAGGCACAGAGGGGTGAAACACAGGAATATCAGAGAGGTACAAATAATTCATTTTTGCTAAAGTGTGAAATTTAAGGTGTGGGGGGGGGACAGTGAGATGAGGCTGGAGATTAGGGCAGAAAACAACATTCAGAAAACCTTCTAAGCCTTGGTAATACTTGGATGTCTTTTAACAAAAGGACAAAGAAGTTCGTGGTCAAAAATGTTTAGCCAACATGTTGCTCCTTCTTAGAGAGTCATAGCATGTATAAGTACATTAAAGGCTCAGAGAAATCCTAATATAAAGAAACTTGTTTAGCTTTGTTCAATTAAAGTTTAACACAATTATTTGATTATATAACCTTTTCCTCTAAAAGGCACCTACTAACATTTCATAGTATTGTTGTTCTGTGTGAGTTTAAGAGGTACAGTTACATAGCGCCTGGGGTCCTCCTTACTGCATGGCTAAATGGTAGAGCTTCCCACACCCATTAAGTTACTCACAAGTTGTTTAGAAACTGGACTATTTTACCTGCTTGTTTTGGAAGCTTTTGCAAGATCCAGGTTTTGGACAGAGTCACCTCCAGTCGGGTTATTAGTCTTATCCTGTGACCCAAGTATCTCAGGTTGGGTTTCCCCAGAAACAGACCTTGAGTCAAGGGTGTGAGGACAAGTAGTTTATCTTAGGTGGGGGAGGGTCCAGGAAGCACTGGTAGAGGAGACAGAGGGGAAAAGGAGAGTAAGTCAATGCAAGGTGCATTCATAAGCAGATCACAGTTGTAGGCAACAGAGTGTCAGTTCCACCAGGGACTTCTAGGAGACAGCATAGGGCACTTGTTCTATCCAAGGGGCAAGGTGGCTGGGGCACTTATCATCCAACTCCCTTCTATTGCTGGAAGTGAGCTGCTTTTTCCTGGAGGTGATAACCCTCAGCACTTCCACCCTGCCCCTCACATAGGCTAAGTGAAAGCCCTTAAGTATGGAGTCACAGCAGCTGTAGCAGGAACCCATTGGGGTTACTATGCTGTAACAGAGAGTGCTTGCAGGATATGAGTGGTGCATCAACAGAGTCAGCCACATCAGGCCACCAGAAAGTGGATCATCAGGCTTTGGATGATAACCAATATTTAGATGGCAAAGTTTACAAGAGATATCCAACAGTATGCATTGGCTCTTTTTAATACACAGCAGTGTTTCCTAGCTTAGGCACTGATGACATTTGGGGAAGGTAAGTTTTTGTGGATGGTAGCTGTCCTGTGCATTGTCAGATGTTTTGCAGTATCCCTGGTCTCTACTCAGAAGATGCCAATAGCAGTCCCCACACACACACACACACAGAGACACACAGTTGTGACAACCAAAAATGTCTCCAGGTATAGGTGTATATAACTGGTATACAGTGTCCCCTGGGAGCAAAACTGCCCCTAGTTGAGAACCACTGAACTGAAGAACGCTTGTGAAGACACCCCCCTCCTGCCAACACACACACAATGAAATTATCCTTACTCCCTTGTCTTTCCATCCTGGCCCCCACAAGATACCCAAATTCAGTTAGGAATTAATATAATGCACTGCTTTATAGAGCATGAGTCGAGGACTCAGGCAGAGCTATAGTCAAATTTCCACACTACCAGCCAGTAGCTCTCTGACCTTGGCAAATTATGATCTCAGAGTTTCTGTCTTTTTTGCCTATAAAATCACAAAAATAATAGGATGTACCATTCAGTGTTCCTGTAAGGATCAAAGAGACAAAGCATGGCAGGCGCTGTGCAACTGCTGGTCATCATCATTCAATACATGTGAGGCACTTGAGAATGTCCAAAATATGGTTTTTAGGGTATTCTCAGTAGCACAAAGAACCAAAATCCCCTTCATTTTGTCCTTCTCTCTGCACCAAGCTCCAGTAGGCTTTGTGCTCTTTACAGAGAAGCCTCCAGGTATTTCTTCTTCCTTGGGAACCACATTCTGAAGCCCTGGCCATAGCTTCTGTCCCCCTCGATACATTTCACTCACCTTTGGAGGCTGTATCCCAGACGGCTTGGCCAACTCTGCTACGTCTAGAGTAATTCCATGGAAATTCAATGTAGCAAACGTTTACTTTGTAGCAGACGTTTATTTTGTAATAGAAGTAACAGTAGGAACAGCAGTGATAGTAAATAGTAGCAGCAGTAGTAGTAGTAGGTGATAGCAATGGCAATAGTAATAGGTGGTCATGTGGTGACAGTAGAAACGACAGCAGTAATGGCAGGTAGCGGTGGTAGTGATCACAATAGTCATAGTCGGTAATAGTAGCAGCAATGCCTTATTGTGATCCTGAAGGCACTGTGCGTGGTGCATTTTTGCCAGCACTCTGAGATGGCCGCTGTACTTATCTCCATTTTGTAGACAAGAAAATGGAGATTTGGTGACATAAAGAGCCACACTGTTGAGTGGAAAAACCATAATCTTGGTGCAGGGCTATCTTTTTCCATAGTCCAAGCTCTCAAGTACATGATACATCACACGTCATCTCTCCCAAGTGAGAGAAGGTCCACTTAAGTATCCATCCCGATAACTTCGTATAATGTATGCTATACGAAGTTATTACGGTCGGACATTGGTAGTTGCCACCAAGCAGACTGTGAGGGGTGACACAGGGCAGGTTCAGACAGTGTGCTAAGAAAATATTGAGAAGAGGGAGATGAATTCTGACATGGATTTGTAAAGTTAGATTTGAGCTTGGGTTTGAAGAGCAGTGTCAAAGGGATCTGATGAGATATACACATCAGCCAGAAAGAAGAGCTTGAACAAAGACTCAGAAGCTGGAGAACACAGAAAATATGTGGGAACAGGGAGTGGACTAGTGTGGTCAAAAGTTCACAGAGAAGTTATAGCCCAAGATAAGACAGGTAAGATATAGGAATGCCAATCACAGTCCATTTTCCCATTCCAGAAGCATCCCACGTACATCCTAGGCAGCTGTAATTATGATACATTTCGCTCTCTTTTCTCACGTGTGGAAAAAATGAGCTATTGCCAATCCAGTAAATGTAATAATTTGTCCAAATTGTGGGTTC
>NW_007730297.1:186389-189867 GCF_000696425.1 Galeopterus variegatus | reverse complement strand
GTGGAAAAAATGAGCTATTGCCAATCCAGTAAATGTAATAATTTGTCCAAATTGTGGGTTCATTCCCCAATTCACAGGACTACCTACAGGAGGAACAGAAAGAGTAGAGACCACCACAGCTCTGAAGACCACCACAGCCACTTTGACCACTAGAGTCTCTGCTCCCACTTCAGAAACACCGACTGTCCTTGGGACATCAGGGAAAACAACCAGCAGGAGTACAACAGGAATAATCATCACAACCTCAAATGTTTTTTCTGATGTTCCAGAGATGACAGCCTCAATAGCCACCAGACTTGGAACAGAGACCACAACAGCTGTTCCCAGGGCAACCCCATCTGTTTTCAGTAGAGAACCAGAGACAACAGCCTCACTAGTCCCTAGTTCTGGGACAGAGACCAGTCCAGCTGCTCAAATTCTGACTGTTTCCTCTGGTGAACCAAATACAACAGCTTCATGGGTCACCCATCCTGCAGAGACAAGCGCAACGGATCTCAGGACAACTGTGGATTTCTCCCACAGTGAATCAGACACCATACCCGCAACAGCCACAAGTCCTGAGGCAGAAGCCAGTTCAGATGTTTCAATAACAAATATCTCACCTAGTGTACCAGATGTGGTAACCTCACAGGTCACTAGTTCTAGGACAGACACCAGTGTGGCCATTCCAGCTATGACTCTTTCTCCTGGTGAACCAGAGACCACAGCCTCATTGTTCACCCAACTTGGTGCACAGACAAGTTCAGCCATTACAACTTCGACTGTCTCACCCAGTGTATCAGGGATGGTGACCTCACTGGTCACTAGTTCTGAGGCAGAGACAAGTAAAACTACTCCAACTCTGACTGTTTCTTCAGGTCTACTGGAAACCACAACCTTGTGGGTCACCCATTCTGGGACAGAAGCCAGTTCACCTATTCCAATTCAGACTACATCCCCTGGGGAGGCAGAGACAACAGCCTCATTGGTCTCTCATCCTGCAGAGACCAGCCCAACAGTTCCCAGGACAACCTCCAATTTTTCCCATAGCATAACCTCAATGGTCACCAGTCCTGGGGCAGCAGTCAGTTCAGCTGTTGCAATTATGCCTGTTTCACCTGGGGTACCAGGATTGATGACCTCACTATTCACTAGTTCTAGGGCAGTAACCAGTGCAAGCATTTCAACTCTTACTCTTTCTCCTGGTGAACGAGAGACCACAGCCTCATTGCTCACCCAACCTGAGGCACAGACTAGTTTAGCCATTTCAACTCTAACCGTCCCCTCTAATGTACCAGGACTGGTGACTTCACTGGCCACTAGTTCTAAGGCAGAGACCAATACATTTTCAACTCTGACTGTTTCCCCCAGTCAACCAGAGTTCACAGCCTCATGGGTCACCCATCCTGAAGCAGAAGCCAGTTCTGCTTTTCTGACTTTGAATGTCTCCCCTAGTGATCCAGATACATTATCACTCATTACTCATCCTCTAGAAACCAGCCCACCTTTTTCCAGAACTTTTTTCCCAACCTTTTCCCATAGTGAATCAGTCACCACACCTTCAACAGCTACCAGTCTTAAGGCAGAAGTCAGTTCAGCCATTCCAACAACAACTTTCTCACCTGGTATACCAAATATGGTAACCTCACAGGTCACAATTTCTGGGACAGACACCAGTACAACATTTCCAACACTGACTGAGTTCCCACATGGACTGGAGACAACAGCCTCATGGGTCACTCAACATTCAGACACCAGCACAATGGTCTCCAGGACAACCTCAAGCTTTTTCCATAGTGAATCTGACCCCTCACCCTCAGCGGCCACCAGTCCTAGGGCAGAAGCCAGTTCAGATGCTCTCATGGACTGGAGACAACAGCCTCATGGGTCACTCAACATTCAGACACCAGCACAATGGTCTCTAGGACAACCTCAAGCTTTTTCCATAGTGAATCTGACCCCTCACCCTCAGCGGCCACCAGTCCTAGGGCAGAAGCCAGTTCAGATGCTCCAACTACGAGTATCTCACCTAGTGTACCAGATATGGTGACCTCACAGGTCACTACTTCTGGGACAGACACTAGTACGGCTACTCCAACTATGACACTCTCTCCTGGTGAACCAGAGACCAAGGCCTCATTGGTCACCCATCCTAGGATACAGACTAGCTCAGCCATTCCAACTTTCACTGTCTCCCCCAGTGTATCAGGGATGACAACCTCACTGGTCACTAGTTCTGAGGCAGAGACAAGTACAACTACTCCAAGTCTGACTGATCAGCCACATGAACCAGAGACAACACCTTCATGGGTCACTCATTCTTGGACAGAAGCCAGATCAGCTGTTCCAACTCTGAATCTTTCTCCTCATGAGCCAGATACATCAGCCTCTTGGGTCACTCATTCTTCAAAGACCAGGACACCTGTTTCCAGGCCAATCCAAAATTTTACCTACAGTGAATCAGATACCATACCTTCTATGGCCACCAGTCCTGGGGCAGAATCCAGTCCAGCCCTTCCAACAACTGTTTCACCTAAGATACCAGATATGGTGACATTACAGGTCACTAGTTCTACGAAAGACACCAGTACAACTTTTCCAACACTGATTGAGTCCCCGCATGGACCAGAGACAACAGCCTCATGGTTCACTCATCCTGCAGAAACAAGCACACCTGGCCCCAGAACAACCCCAACTTTTCCCCATAGTGAGTTAGACACCATATCCTCAACAGCTACCAGTCCTAGGGCAGAAGCCAGTTCAGCTATTTTAACTACAATTATCTCACCTGGTGTACCAGGTATGGTGACCTCACAGGCCACTACTTCTGGGACAGACACCAGTACTACTAAACCAACTCTGACTATTTCTCCTGGTGAACCAGAGACCACAGCCTCTCTGGTCACCCATCCTGGGACAAAAATTAGTTCAGCTGTTCCAACTCCAACTGTTTCCCCTGATGTATCAAGGATGATGACCTCACTGGTCACTAGTTCTGAGGCAGAGACAAGTACAACTACTCCGGCTCTGACTGATCAGCCACATAAACCAGAGACAACACCTTCATGGGTCACTCATTCTTGGACAGAAGCCAGTTCAGTTTTTCCAACTCTGACTGTTTCTCTTAGTAAGCCAGAAACAACAGCCTCATGGGTTACTCATTCTACAGACATTAGCACACCTGTTTCCAGAACAATCCCACATTTTTTTCATGGTGAAGCAGACACCAAACTTTCAATAGCCACCAGTACTGGAGCAGAAGCCAGTTCAGCCATTCCAACAACAGCTATTCCACCTGGTGTACCAGGGGTGGTGACTTCACAGGTCACTAGTTCTCGGACAAACACCAGTACAGCATTTCCAGCACTGACTGAATCCCTGCATGAACTAGAGGCAACAGCCTCGTGGGTCACTCATTCTGCAGACACCAGCACAATAGTTCCCAGGACAACCTCCAGTCTTTCCCATAGTGAATCAAACAACCCATCCTCAGTGGCCA
>NW_007730297.1:177598-185615 GCF_000696425.1 Galeopterus variegatus | reverse complement strand
GTGTACCAGGGGTGGTGACTTCACAGGTCACTAGTTCTCGGACAAACACCAGTACAGCATTCCTAGCACTGACTGAATCCCTGCATGAACTAGAGGCAACAGCCTCGTGGGTCACTCATTCTGCAGACACCAGCACAATGGTTCCCAGGACAACCTCCAGTCTTTCCCATAGTGAATCAAACAACCCATCCTCAGTGGCCACCAGTCCTGGATCAGAAGCCAGTTCAGCTGTCCCAACTATAACTATTTCACCTCGTGTACCAGATATGGTGACCTCACAGGTCACTAGTTCTACTACAGATACCAGTATGGCCACTCCAACCATGACTCTTTCTCCTGCTGAGGCAGACACCATGGTGTCATTGGTCACCCATCCTGGAGCACAGGCCAGTTCAGCCACTGCAACTCCAACTGCATCCCCTGGTGTATCAGGAATGGTGACCTCACTGGTCACTAGTTCTGAAGCAGAGACCAGTACAATGCTACCAACTCTGACTGATTACCCACACGAATCAGAGACAACAGCTGCATGGGTCACCCATTCTGAACAGACCATCACACGTGTTTCCAGAAGAACCCCAAGTTTTTTCCATAGTAAACCAGATACCACATCTTCAATGGCCACCAGTCCTGGAACAGAAGCCAGTTCAGCCATTCCAACAATGACTATCTCACCTGGTGTACCAGATATGGTCACCTTCCTGGTTACTAGTTCTAGTTCTAGGACCACAACTTTTCCAATACACACTGAGTCCCCACATGAACCAGAAACAACAGCCTCATGGGTCACTCATCCTGCAGAAAGCAGACCAACAGTTTTTAGTATAATCCCCAATTTTTTCCACAGTGAATCAGACACCAGACCCTCAACAGCCACCAGTCCTGGGACAGAAGCCAGTTCAGCTGTTCCACCTACAATGATCTCACCTACTGGACCAGGGGTGGTGACTTCACAGATCACTAGTTCTGGAACAGACAGTGGTATAAGTTTCCCAGCACTGACTGAGTCCCCGCATGAACCAGAGACAACAGCCTCATGGGTCACCCATCCTACAGATAACAGTGCAACAGTTCCCAGGACAACCTCAACTTTTTTCCATAATGAATCTGACACCACACCCTCAACAGCCACCAGTTCTGGGGCAGAAGTCAGTTCAGTTGTTCCAACTATAGTGACCTCACCTGGTGTACCAGGGGTGGTGACCTCACAGGTCACTAATTCTGGGGAAGTGACCAGTACAACCGTTCCAACTCTGAGTCTTTCTCCTGGTAAACCAGAAGCCACAGCCTCATTGGTTACCCATCCAGGGGCACAGACCAGTTCTAATGTTCTGCCTTTGACTATTTCCTCTGGTGAGTCAGATACAACAACCTCATGGGCCACCCATTCTGGAGAGATCAGTACACCTGTTTCCAGAACAATCCCCAATTTTTTTCATAGTAAACCAGAGACCACACCTCTAATGGCCACTCGTCCTGGGACAGAAGCCAGTTCAGCTGTGCCAACAACAACTATCTCACCTGGTGCACCAGATATGGTGACCTCACAGGTCACTAGTTCTGGGGAAGCGACCAGCACAACTATCCCAACTCTTAGTCTCTCTCCTGGTGAACCAGAGTCCATGACCTTATTGATCACCCAGCCCAGTGCAAAGACGAGCACACAATTTCCTGCTTCAACTGTTTTTTCTCATTTATCAGAGACCACAGCTTCACTATCCATCACACCTGGGATGGAGATGAGTACAACTCTTCCAAGTCAGACTGTTTCCTTTGGTTCACCAGAGACAACGTCCTCTCCCTTTACCACACCCACGACTAAGACCAGCAGAGTTGACCTAGGACCAACTGTTTCACCTGGTGTTCCTGCAGAAACAACCTCACTCCCCACCCATTCTGGGACAGATTCCAGCACAATTACTCCAACTTCACCTGTTTCCCCTGGTTTATCAGAGACCACAGACTTATTGACTCCTACCTCTTCAGCAGAGACCAGCACAGGTATCCCAACTCTGACGGTTTCCCTTGATGTCCCTGGGCTTACCAGTGCCCATGGAACAACTGGTGAGCCTAATACTGTAACTTCCTGGAGCACAAAATCCTCACAGCCTGTGACTTCAGCTGGACCCCCAGAATCTTCCAGGACTGTCACAGGCACCACTATGACCTTGATACCATCAGGGACCCCAACACCGCCTAAAACCAGTCATGGAGAAGGAGCGAGTCCAACCACTGTCCTGAAAAGTACAACTGTTGAGACCACTAATTTAACTGCCACAGGCTCCAGCCCCACTGTGGCTGAGACCACAACCATGTTCAACACACTGGCTGGGGGCCCCGTTGCCCCTCTGACCACACCTGGGATGTCCACCTTGGCCTCTGAGAGTATGACCTCGGGAACAAGTAAGGATCACTTTTTTATTATGGTAAAAAATATATATGTAATTTGCAATTTTAACCATTTTAGGTGTATAATTCAGCACCATTAATTATATTCACACTGTTGTGCAGCCATCACCACTATCTGTTTCCAAAACTTTATCACCCCCCACAGAAACTCTATTCGCATTTATCAGTAATTCTCCATTCTCTCCAGCCCATGCTAAGCTCTAAGCTACTTCCTACCTTATGAATTTGCCTGTTTTAGATATTTCACGTAAGTGGAATCATACCGTATTTGTGGTTTTGTGTCTGGCTTATTTTACTTAAGATAATGTTTTCAAGGTTTATCCACACTGCAGTATGTATCAGAACTTCATTCCTTCCAATGAATGAATAATATCCTGTTGTACAGATATACCACATTTTATCTATCCATCCATCTGTCGATGGACACTTGGGTTGTTCCCACCTTTTGACTATTGTGAATCACGCTGCAATGAATATCGGTGTCCAAGCATCTGTTTGAGTCCCTGTTTTCGATTCTCTTGGGTGCATAGTTAGGAAAGAAATTGCTCGGTCGTATGGTGTGCGTTAGTTTGCTAAGGCTGTCTTAACAAAATAACACAAACCGAGTGGCTTAAACGACAGAAATTTATTGTCTCCACCTTCTGGAGGCTAGAGGAGAACACTGGGAAAATGCAGAGAATGTGCACCTTGGAGTCATCCCACCCAAGGAATGAGGGAGCTGGGGTATTTATCCACCCCATTCTCCAGTCATTGTTGGAGGGATGCTCCCTGTGCCTGCTAATTCTCTCAAGACAAAGAGATGCTGGTGTGTGCTAAAATGGTAAGACCGAAAAGAATGTGAAGTGGGGTAACCCACTTATCTTGCATGCCCAGAACTGTCTCACTTGTAAAACTGAAAGTCTGCATCCCAGGAACCCACACAGTCCCAAGCAAACCAGGGTAGCTGGTCACCCTTTGTAGGAAGGTCTTGGGTAGTGACTGCTACAGGAGGAATTTCAAGTTGAACAGCCCCGGCTGGACTCTAGCTCGGCACTGGAATTAAAATGTGTCCTCAGAGCCTTTCCTTCCACCCCCAGCCAAGGGCCTGACTCAAGACTGGTCTCTTCTTACCCTCCCCCATGCAGCTGAAGTTCCCTTATTGATGCCTTTTACTGTCAATTTCACCATCACCAACCTGCACTATGTGGAGGACATGGGGCAGCCGGGTTCTGAGATATTCAATGCCACTGAGAGGACCCTGCAGCACCTGGTGAGAGTCCCCCCACCACACCAATGCCCACCTGGCCTCAATTCTGCCACCCCCTGCATTCTCAGCCGCTTCTGCTCATCTCCCTCTCATTCCTTCCCAGCTCGAGCCCTTGTTCCAGAACAGCACTGTTGGTTCCCTGTACACCAGCTGCAGGCTGACCCTGCTCAGGTGAGACCTGTCCACAGCAACTACAGCAACCTCATTTCTGTCCTTTCTTGGTCTCCTGCCTCCAAGGTAGCCACGGCTGCTTGAACTTTTGCCAAGAGGCATTATAGCATAGTGTACCCAAAGGGCCTTGGTTTGAACTTCTCGTCTTCCATTTTCTAGCTGTGTGACCCTGAGCAAGGCACATAACCTCTCTGTTCCTCAATCACATGGTCTGTAAAATGATGATAGTAACAGTCCCTGACTCTTGGGGCGGTTAATCATTCAGCCCAGTGCCTGGCTCATTGTGACCGCTCAATTAATTAGATCTCATAGAGGCAGCCGGTGGGGCATCTTTACCAATGGTAACCCCGGAATTCTGCCCTGGCTCATCTGCACCATATCGGGGCAAACCCTGAAACTGTGGATAAGGCGGGTGGACTACTGTAAAAAGAGAATGGGGAGCATAAGAGGAAAGTCAGCTGATGAGCGGCCCTGGAGAACGCTACATTTAATGAAGTAAGGGGTCTGGATCCCCAAAGGAGACAGAAAAAGATGTCTCTGAGAAAGCAGATGAAACCCAGAGAAGAGTGAAAGCCAAGCGGTATGACCGAAGGAAGTTGTCGAGAGCATCCAGCTCTCACATTCATCTCTGCATGTCCCTGTTCCCATGTCCTCCCTCCCCAGGGCTGAAAAGTTTGGGACAAGCACCAGCATAGATGCGGTCTGCACCTACCACCCAGGTCCCACAGGCCACAAGCTGGACCCAGCACGGCTGTACTGGGAGCTGAGCCAGCAGACCCACGGTGTCACTCGGCTGGGCTCCTACACCCTGGACAGGGACAGTCTCTACGTCAACGGTGAGTAGCTCTGCTGCAGCCGGGGTTTGCTTTTTCCCTGGATGGGTCTCCCTGTAGTACAGTTTCTCTGTACCCATGTCCATAGTTCTGGGCCAACCTAGGTTTTCCACGAAGGCTCAGTTCTCTTCCCTAAGCACACCAAGAAGGGGCCTTTCAACTGGCCGTGAAGATTTCCTCCACGGTCTTTTCATTCCCATGACCGTCCATGGAAGGCCTGTTGGAGCATGTGGATATCAGGGAAGAAATGGAGTAAACAAGCCAGTGGCAGCCGTTGGGGTTAGCTCTTCCCCAACAGGCAGCAGGTCCCCAGTGCAATGCCTGATGCACTGCTTTCTCCTCCTGTGACAGCTTGTGACCCTAGACTTGTTCTCCAAGGGCCGGCTGGAACTACCCCCACCTGGGAAACAAACAAAAAACTTTTAGTAATGTTCTTAGCAATAAAGTTCTTTGCAACAATGCTCTTAGCAACACCACCAACAATAACACCTAAAACAAAGGCTAATATTTATTGAGGGATTCCTGTGATCAGAACTTCGTGAATATTATGTCTTACTAATCCTATCCAACACTCTACGAGGCATTATAGAAGAAGTGAACAAGGCTCAGGACAGGGAATCTATTCGCTCACGGCTAGACAGCTAAGAAATGGTAGAGGTGGGACTCAAACCCCAAAATGACTCTAAAATCTGGCCTCCTTCCTTCTAGACTATACTGCAGACTGACCCAGCAAAAGAAAGCCCCAAATCTCCAGATGGGAAGGTGTATCAAGGAGCCTGTCCTACAACAAATTAAACAAATTCTTGATTGATTGATTGTGTCCCTACTATACTGTCTTGGACATTTTCTTTATGCCTGAATTACAACCTGCATTGTATTTCCATAGTTTATGGGAGTGACTTAAAAGCAGTGGTCAATGGTGTGGCTTTTGGTGAATTACAAGTCTTAAGTCCTGGTCCTGTCCTTTTCTTTTTGAAATATAATTGATTATACATAGTTGTGGGGTATAGAGTTGACTATCAGTATTTGTGTATAATAAGTGATGATTAAATCAGGATAATTAGCAAAATGTAATGTAAAATGTAATCACTGCAAAATGTAATCATTCTCGGGCCGACCCCGTGGCTCACTCGGGAGAGTGCGGCACTGGGAGCTCAGCGGCGCTCCCGCAGCGGGTTCGGATCCTATATAGGGATGGCCGGTGCACTCACTGACTGAGCGCGGTGTGGGCAACACCAAGCCGAGGGTTATGATCCCCTTCCCGGTCACACACACACACACACACACACACACACACACACAAATGTAATCATTCTTTGTGGCCCCTTACCAATTTCTCCCTAAACTCCCGCCCCCCTTTCCCACCTCTAGTAACAACAGTTCTGTTCTCTCCTTCTGAAAGTTCAACGTATTATTGTGGTGTTTGTTTGTTTGTTTGTTTGTTTGTTTGTTTGTTTGTTTGTTTAGCTCCCACTTATGAATGAGGACATGTGTTATTTCTCTTTCTGTGCTGGCTTATTTCACTTGACATAATTTTCTCCAAGCTCATCCATGTTGCTGCAAATGGCAGAATTTCATTCTTTTTTATGGCTGAGTAGTATTCCATTGAGTATATATACCACATTTTCCTTATCCACTCATCCATTGATGGACATTTAGGTTGGTTCCAACTCTTGGCTATAGTAAATAAAGCTGTGATAAACATGGGAGTGCAGGTATCCCTTCAACATGATGATTTCCATTCTTTTGGGTGTATATCTGGTAGCAGGATTGCTGGGTTGTATGGTATCTGGTCCTGCCTTTTGCTCACTATGTGGCCCTAGGAAAGCCATGTAGCCTTTCCAGGCTTCAGCGTTTATTTTTGGAATGAAATAATTTTTTTTTTATTTCACCTGAGATTATTATGAGGGTCACATAAGATAAAACCCAAATAAGCCAAGTAAATCACAGGGCTCCACTTGGGCCAGTTTCAGGAATGTCAAGAAAGCCAGTCAGGTCATCAAATATAAAATAAGAGTAAGTTTTATCTGCATTAGTCACAGAGCATAAAAGAGGATCTAATTCCTGATCCAGAACCATACTTACTCAATACTTACTCAAATCCTCTTTTCCCCATTTCTTCTCATTCTCCAACTGTATACTCTCTGGCTGATCCCCAAGTCTCCCTCTCTCCTTTCCATAAGTCAGTGTCTGTCTGTCTGTCTCTCTCTCTCTCTCTCCCTCTCACTGGCCCCGCCTCTCCTCTCTTTTCTTCTGTCCTTTCCCAATTACCACAATTCAACATTACAAAATTCCAAGAACCACACTGCCACAGGTCAAGCTGTCTTTGGAAAGCTGGGAAAGGGCAGAATCAGAGCGAGCAAGGACAAAATTATATTGAATGAAGAAAATGCAAGTACGGCTGGAAACACATTAAACTTTGTCCCTATTAGCAAAGGAGCTGCATAGGCATTTCTCAAAGGAAGATACACAAATGGCCAACAGACACCAGAAAAAATAAATGCAAATCAAAACGACAGTGAGATATCATCTCACCCCAGTTAGACTGGCTATTATTAAAAAGATAGAGAATAACAAATGCTGGTGAGGATGTGGAGAAAGGGGAACCCTCCTATACCTTTGGTGGGACTGTACATTAGTACGGCCATTGTGGAAAACAGTATGGATTTTTCTCAAACAACTACAGATAGAACTGCCATATGATCCAGCAATCCCACTGCTGGGTATAAACCCAAAGGAATGGAAATCATCATGTTGAAGAGATACCTGCACACCCATGTTTATCACAGCTCTATTTACAATAGCCAAGAGTTGGAACCAACATAAATGTCCATCAGTGGATGAGTGGATAAGGAAAATGTGGTATATCTACACAATGGAATATTACTGTGCCATGAAAAAGAATGAAATTCTGCCATTCACAGCAACATGGATGAACTTAGAGAAAATTATGTTAAGTGAAATAAAGCAGGTACAGAAAGAGAAATACCGCATGTCCTCACTTGTAAGTGGGAGCTGAAAAAAGATAAAGAAAGAAAGATACAACAATTACAATAATTCCTTGAACTCTTGAAAGGAGAGAATGGAACTGAGGACACCAGAGGTGGGAAAGGGGGGGATGCGGGGCTGGGGAGAAATTGGTAAAGGGCCACCAAAAAATGTTTACCTTGTGTAGTGATAAAAAAAAAAAAAAAAAAAAAAAAAAATTTTTATAACTCATTTAATAAGGTTGACAGTATTCCAGGCATGTAGTGAACCCCCACAATATCAAGGAGGCTCTGATTATGATTGTCTTTGTGGTTAATGATAATGAGGATGAAGATATTGGGAGCATCAGAGTACAAGGCCATTAACTAAT
>NW_007730297.1:175208-177200 GCF_000696425.1 Galeopterus variegatus | reverse complement strand
TGGTTAATGATAATGAGGATGAAGATATTGGGAGCATCAGAGTACAAGGCCATTAACTAATAAAGAGCAGCCATCGCTATTGATCCATCTCAGAGAAAGCACTCGGGAGGGTTTGGGTACTTGCGTTTCTCGTTCTAACCCTCACCTCTTTCTTAACCTCCCCCAATCATCTTCCTCTTTCTACCTCTCTTTCTCTCCCTGCAGGTTATAACCATCGATTCTGGATCCCCACCATTAACAGTGAGTAATGATGGGCCTGAAGTCCCCATGCCCCTGGGACCTTTCCTTCCTAAGCCTGCTTCCCGGGGAGGAAAGTATCCCCCTCTCCTAGGTTCTTAGCCCCAGAGAAGGCCCAGACCCGTAAAAGTCTCAGTCTGAGTCAGGTAGAAATGCAAGTTTGCATTCACGGCACTGTCCCCTCATTGCTCCATGTAGAACCCAACAATCTTTATTCACGCTGTATTTTCTTTCAGCTCCGGTGACCTCTGCAGTCTCTTCAAGACCCCCAGCATCTGTGACCCACACCCTCAGCTCTACAGGTAGCAATTTGATCTCTGAGTCCCATGAAACTTCAATTTTCATTTAGTGGTTGATGGATTCCTGCACGGTCTGAACCCTGATGCCCACCCAGCCTCAGCCTGTCCCACTTTGTCCCTTGTCCCCTCATCTCTGGCCACGCTGGCCTTGTTTCTTTTCCTGCAGGGCCCAAACATCCCTCCATCCTCAGGGCCTTTGCACTTGCTGGGCTTGAAGGAACTCAGAAGTTCCTTCTTGTCTTCCAAATCTCAGCTCAGCGTGTCTTTGCTGAGACCTTCTCCAAATTAGTACTTTCCCCCGTGTCCACATCCCACAGAAACCTAGCATCTATTCTATCTCTATGCTCATCTCCTTCATGCCAATTATTACACTTGGGTTTCTTGACTGCTCAAGGATTTGTGACTCAAGACCTGAGCACAAAAGGTCTTGGCCCCTCCTCTTCTCAATGTAATGTCCACGACTTGTCAGACTTTGGCAACTCTGGGCTGAGAGAGTTGAGGTTCCATTCTGAGGTGAAGTCACACATTCGACCTCCTTCTGGCTGGCTGAAGAATGGTCCAGAGGAGATATTCCAGGCCTCAACTACTGGACATTATGGGCAAGGAGATGGTATAATCCCTTACTTCTTACCCCGACATCCAGCTCAGGACTAAGACTCTGATGGGTTCTCTCTCTCTCTCTCTCCCACTCCCTTTAGCTGCAGGGGTGAACCCAGTCCTGGTGTCATTCACCCTCAACTTCACGATCACCAACCTGCTCTATACTCCAGACATGGAGCGCCCAGGCTCCTTGAACTTCAACTCCACCGAGAAGGCCCTGAATTACCTGGTAAGAGCCACTGATGCCTACCCTGACTCACCTTGTCCTTGACCCCACCCAATCCCCTCAACCTACCCTGCTCTTGTCCCTTCCTTCCTCCCAGCTCGAGCCCTTGTTCAAGAAAACCAGTGTTGGCTCTGGCTACTCTGGCTGCAGACTGACCTTGCTCAGGTGAGACTTCCTTTCCTCACATCATGAAGGGCTGCACTGTCACAGGCAACCTCATCTGGAGGTGAGGACCTGAGCATGACACCAAAAAGGCAAGGATCACAAATGACTGGGGTCTTCCAGGAATTCAGACTCAGACAGCACTCTCTCTGGCTGAGTGTATCAGAGAGGGCTTCCTGAAATAGGTGGCTGTCAAATTTCTTAAATTATTTGGATCAGCAGGAGCTTGAAGCATTCAGTCTCACTGGTTAGAAATGGCAACATTAACTCATTCAATAAACATGGAATGAGACTCCTCAAGATACGCCTGTGATAGTTGCTAAGGGCACTAAGAAAGTCAACCACGGGCACTTCACTCCAGGTGCCCACAATGTAGAGAGGGCAGCAGCCACATGAACTTGAAACCATAGAATGAACAGAATTAGTCTTACCGTTCAGCTCTACACAGGGGCCACAGGAGCTCAGAGA
>NW_007730297.1:171700-174999 GCF_000696425.1 Galeopterus variegatus | reverse complement strand
GAATGAATGAATGAATGAAAAAAGGAGGGAAGGAAGGAAGAAAGGAATGAATGAAGGAGGAAAGAAGGGAGGGAAGGCAGGAGGGAGGGAGCAGAGAGAGGAGACAGAGACAAGAAAAGGAGGAAGGGTGAGTGGGAGGTCGGTTGACTGGGGGCCTGGACGGACAGGTGCACGGAAGTGTGCAGTTGCATGAGCCAGGATGAATTCCAGGATGAGTGGATATCGTCAGGAGTTCAGGCTGAAGTTGGGGCTAAAAGCCGTACTAAGAAGTTTTCATAGTATTTTGTACAGCAAAAGGTTAAGCATTAATGATCAGGATGAGTGGATATCGTCAGGAGTTCAGGCTGAAGTTGGGGTTAAAAGCCGTACTAAGAAGTTTTCATAGTATTTTGTACAGCAAAAGGTTAAGCATTAATGATCTCTAGTGTCCAAATTCATGAAGTCACATCCTGTTTCTGTCACTAGCTGTGTGATGTCACAGAAGTTCTTCAATGTCTGTATGACTTTGTTTCCTCAACTATAAAATGGAAATGACTATAGTCAATAATACTACACAATACGCTTGAAATTTGCTAAGAGAGTAGATATTAGGGTTCTCACCACACACAAAAATGAGGTAATAATGGGAGGTAATGGATATGTTAATTATCTTGACTGTAGTAATCATTTCACAATATATATCAAAATATCACATTATATTTCAAGAAAGCTGTTATTTAATTTTTTAAAAAATATTTGGATCCCAGTACTGGCCAGCTGCCAAAAATAAGTAAATAACTTTTTAAAAAGCAAAATGGGAACAATATCAGCATCTCCCTCAGAGAGTTGCCGAAAGGATAAAAAGAGATAGTAAAGGTAAAACATAGCACCTAGTAGGTGTCCCACAAATATTAGTTATAATTACTCAGAGCTGTGGGGAACCATGAGGTTGTTGGAAGCAGAGGCCTGACATAATGTGATTTATTCTAAGTAGAGTGCTGGCAAATGGGGGGGGGGGGGAATGAATTTAAGATGATAACGAGTCAGAAGATGGGTGGACCATTGAGAAGCTGGACCGGACCTGAATACAGCTTGGATTTGGGAGAAAGAATAGGAGAAGATCCCAGAAGCTCCTAGATCTCTGGCTCTGGCACTCATATGGAAATATGAGAGGACAAATAGTGTTTTATTTGGGAGGGGAGGATGACAACCTTAATTTGGGATATATGGAATATAAGGGGTCTGGAGGGCATCCCTGAGGCTGTTGGTTACATGGGACAGAGCTCAGGAGAGAGGTCTCACCCAGACAGAGTGAGATCAGGCTATTACGATCTATTATGTTAGATCTATCTGTTATGGTAATAGAGCTGGTAGTTGAAATAATGAGTATGAATGAAATGACCCAAGAAGAATGGAGCAAAAGGAAAAAGGTTGGTTGAGGATGAGGCCCTGGAGATCCATCACTTTGCAGAACAGGAGGCGGCCTGGATAGAGAGGACCCAGAAAGAAATGTGCCTGAGAAACCAGACCACCCAGTAAAGGAGAGATGTCATAAAACTAAGGGTTCGGGGTCAATCTGAAGGAGAGAGCTGAACAAAGTGTACAACTCGCCCACATCTCTGTACGTCCCCATTCCCGCGTCCCTATCACTCCAGATATGAGAAGGACAGGGAAGCCACCGGAGTTGATGCCGTCTGCACCTACCATGCTGACCCCCAGGGCCCGGGACTGGACAGAGAGCTGTTGTACCAGGAACTAAGCCGACTGACTCATGGTGTCACCTGGCTGGGCCACTACATCCTGGACAGAGACAGCCTCTATGTCAATGGTGAGTGTCCATGCTGCAGCTGGGGTCTCCTACAGTCTCATGTCTCTCTATACCTCAACTGGGGATGATTTTGCACCCCAGAGGATATTTGGCAATGTCTGGAGACATTTTCAAGTCCCCACTGGAGGGGTGCTACTGGCCTCTAGGGGATAGAGGTCAGAGGTGCTGCTAAGCATCCCACAATGCACAAAGCAGCCGTCCCCCACAAAGAATTAACTAGACCAAAATGTCAATAGTGCTGAGTTGAGAAACTGCATACAAATTCATAGTTCTGGCACAAACCTGGAATTTCTTTAGGGACTCATTTTTCAATGCTTAACACACCAAGGGAGGCCAATTTCCTTTCCTTGTCCACCTCCTGAGATGAAATGTTTCCTTCCCCTCCTTATTCAAGTACTTCACATTAAGAGCCCAACTGGAGCATGCAGACACTGGAGAAAGAAAGGGGTGATGCAGGGCCCTATGGTTAAGTCTTCCCCAATGGGCAGTGGATGCCCAGTTCAGCCCTCGCTCCATTATGACAACTTGAGGTGAATTCTCTGTTTCCATGGACCAACCGGAACGATGCTGACTTCATAAAACAACACCCTTAGCAAATACACCATGAATAATAACTGTTTGCACAACACCGTTGGTGACAAGGCCCTTAACAGCAATGCAACTGCTAAGAATAACTAGAATAGCAGCTTATATTTATCGAAAGGTTCCTAGGTGCCAGGAGTTGAAATAAGCACTCTATTTGTATTATCTCACATTAATCTTACCCCTCACTCTATGAGTTATTACACTCGTTTTACAGATAGTCATTGTGCATTCAGGGAGGAAATCATTTACCCAGGATCACCCAGCGACATAGCAAGGAACAGTGAAGATTCCATCCAAAGATGCAGAATTGGAACTAACTCAAAGCAGTTGTCAACAGCGTGGTTATTGTTGAGTGACAGATCTTTGTTTTGTGTGATGCTGGGCAAGCCATGTAACCTCTCTAGGCTTTGGGATGCATTTGTGGGGTAGAATAAAAATGCCATGTGGGATTGTTCTGATAATCAAATGAGGTCATTCAGCAATGACCCAAGTAAATTACAGGGTCCCCTGGGTCCAGTCTTCATCTGCATTTCTCATGCAGCATCACAGCAGATGCAATTCATGACCCAGAGAAATGCTCATGAAAAATTCTCTTTCCCCCAGTTCCTTTCAGGCTCCAATTGTTATACACTCATCTGACCTCCAAGTCACTCCTCTTTTTCACCATCCCACCACTTCCTCCAAATTTTCCCTGGTATCCCAAATCATACATATCATTTTTCCCTCCGTATCTTTATACTTTTACCTCCACATACTGCTCTCTCGGTCTGCCACAATTCTGTCAATTCTACATCACAAAATCCCAGAAACTAAGCCAGAAAAAAAAGTGTACTATTATAAAATTTCGTGAAGGGAGGGAAGCGGAGAGAGCAAGGATAAATTGTCTTTGTGGATAAAGAGACCACAG
>NW_007730297.1:170490-171336 GCF_000696425.1 Galeopterus variegatus | reverse complement strand
GTGAAGGGAGGGAAGCGGAGAGAGCAAGGATAAATTGTCTTTGTGGATAAAGAGACCACAGACAAGGTTAGAAGGCACACTCATTCATAAACGCAACTTTTTACCCTTGTAATAGGTTTAGCATTATCGCTGGTGCATAGTATATCCCCAGTAAACAGCTATTATTATCAGATTTTTATTTTAGTAATGATAATGGTGATGATGTTCATTACTATCAAAGGACAGGGCACATAGTAGGCACCAAATGAAATGTAGCCATTACTGTTTACTCCTGAATCTCAGAAAGTTTCTTGATGACTTCCATTTCTAGGTCTCTCATCTTTCCCTCTCTTAACTCTTACCCATCACAATGGTCCTTCTTTACCCTTTCCTCTCTATCTACAGGTTATAACCATCGACACTGGACCCCTACCACCAGCAGTGAGTATTCAAAGCTGTGATACCCCCAATGCCCCCGGGACCCTTCCTCCCCAGAGAGCATTACTCAGAAAAAAATTTTTTTAACAATACTCCCTCTCTAAGTGCCCAGCCACAGCCTCAGAGTAGCCCCTAACCCATCCAAGGTCTTTGTCTGAGTCAAGATAGAAGCCCAATTTCCAATGAACAGTATGTGTCCCACATCCCTTTAGGATGGGACACAATCATTTTTCCCATGGTTTTTTTTTTCCTCACCTCCAGTGACTTCTACATTCTCACCAGGACTTTCCACATCCCCCATCCCCAGCTCTACAGGTAGCAACCTGCTCTCTGGAGTCTATGAAACTTCAACACTGCATGGTCTGTGCCCTGCTGATCACCCAGCCTCAGCCTGTTCCACTGTCTCCCTCACTCTCCAAGCCTTGGCCA
>NW_007730297.1:157634-170030 GCF_000696425.1 Galeopterus variegatus | reverse complement strand
CCACCCCAGACACTTGCCTGTTCTAACCTTGGTCTAACCTCAGGACCTTTGCACTAGCTATTCCTGGAGACCAGCTATGATTGGTACCTTCCCATCTGTCAAATCTCAGCTCAACTATCACCTTCTTTGAAAGATGTGCCTTCGGTCCTTTGGTGTTTTGTGAGTCAAGACACCACCAACTCTTTACATGCTCTAGACAAGATGCACAACTCCTCTTCCTCACCGCTCTGCCCTGATCAACTAAACCATTTATTTCACATGCCTAGCCCCTGTAGGCCTTTAAATATGTGACTTGCATTATAAACCAAGTCATGATGATGTTGATGATGGTGGTGGTGATGATGATGATGGTGATGATGATGATGGTGGTGATGATGCTGATGATGATAGTGATGATGGTAATAACAAATGTCACCGATAATATCTGACATTACTGAGTACTGAATATGCACTAAGAGCTACAAACAGCATCTTACTAGTATTATTTAATATGCTTTTTTAAAAAGTCTATCATTATAGGTAAGCAAGACATGGAAACCTTTTATCACTCACTTTAAATCCTGTTGCTTATTTTTAAAAACAAGTTGCAAACTCTTGTATTTTTTTGTGCTTTTGAACATCGTGATTATTTCTGTTGAGCCCAATATTGAGGAAACCTGCTGGATGGATCAATTGTGGCTTAGTCCCTTGTGCTTCCCCAGTGTCTATTCCAGTGCCTTGTGTGTGGTAGATCTACAGGAAATACATGGGTTATCCCAGGAAAGAAAGGAATAAAGTATGCCTTTCTTTTAATGTGTGGGGACATTCCCTTCCTGCCCTGTTTCATATCTTTAATGATTTCTGTTGGAATCTACCCAGGACAACTATAGGGCATCTGTGCCACTTCCTCATTCATGGCAGACATCACTAACTGATAACAGCATCCATTCTTCATGAGTTCAAAACAGCTCCAGAATTCTCACCAACAAAACACCCCAGGCAGTCTCTACCAATTCAGTTGGGGTTGTCTCAAGATCCTACGACCTGATGACATGTGGAAAACTCTTTGGTTTTCCTAGAAGGCATCTGTGAATTGGAAGGCTAAGCTCAGGCTCATCTGAGTCATGACTTGATTCAAACCTGCTCACACCCTCCCCTGACCAATGGCCAGAAAAGGTCAGCAGTAAATGGGGGCTGCAAAAACCCAGATTTATTTCCATCAGTTGACCTCATATTTGTCTTCCCTGTGCTGAAGTTGCTCCTTGGCCAAAGTTTCATCTTGAAATGGGAAAACACTGGATCTAGGGTCCCTACATCCTCCTCCCCAGGCAGTGTCCCTGATGATTTTCTCATAGTTGGACCATCGGTGTCTCAGAGCCTGCAGAGACCTCTCCCTCACAGGTCTCAGGGACAGGCCATGTGATGTTGGATTAAGATCACAGGCTCTGGAGTCAGGTGACCTGGGAGATTGTCTCAACCAGGACTTGACACGTGGTCAACCTTCAACACGTGGAAACTGTTAGTATTGTTGAGAAAGGTGGGGTTGGGGGGGATTCTAGATGTAAAATAGATGGAAGGTGATACCAGTGTACATCCACAGTCCACAGGGAGATAAGGAGGCCTGGATGGATCCCAGCCAGCAGCTGCAGGGGCGGCAGTGGGGCTGACCATGATAGTCCCTGCCACAGAGCAATGGAATGACAATCCAAATGAGGGAATTAGTTACAAAAGCAAGAAATTGCGGAGTATCCTGGCCCCTTCCTTTCCATTCACTCCACTTTTTAACCATCAGTACGGCGCATATCCCAGATCCGTCCACTCTCCCGCACCACCACTCCAGCTGTAGTCCAAGCCACCGCCATCTCTTGCACCGGCAGCGCTTTCCACGTTGGTCGCCCCACTTTTATCCCAGCCAGAGGAACTTTTCAAAAATCTACATCAGAGCATGTCACTCTCCTGAGTAACATCTTTTGGCTGCTTCCCATTGTTATTACAATAAAATCCATGTTCCTCACTGTGATCCACCAGTCCCTGAATGACCCCATTCTTGATGCCCCTTTTGTTTTCTTAAAGGAATTTATTTTCTGATTGACGTGTATTGGCTGTACATGTTTATGGGGTACAGAGTTATATTTCAGTACACGTATACAATGCGTAATGATCACATTAGGGTGGTTGGCATATTCATCATTGCAACACGTCATTAATTTATAATGAGAACATTTGATCTCCTCTCTTCTAGCCATTTGAGAACATACAATACATTATTGTTAGTTATAGATGCCTGGCACTACTGTACACCACTAGAACTTCTTTTTCCTATCTAGCTGTAATTTCGTGTCCATTAACCAACCCCTCCCTATCCTCAACCCCCCCTCACCATCCCAGCCTTTAGTATCCACAATTCTACTCTCTACTTCTGAAAGTTCAATTTATTTTTATCACTTATTTTTGCTCCCACATATGAATGAGAACATGTGGTATTTATCTTTCTGTGCCTGACTTATTTCACCTAACATAATGTCTTCTAAGATCACCTAATGTCCTTTCTGGCCTCATTTTTTTCATGCTCTTCTTGGCTCATGGCAACGTGGACATCACTGAAACACAGCAAGCTCTTTCCAGCCTCATGGACTTTGCACTTGCTGTTACTGTGGCTGGAAGTTCTTTCTTTGGCTGCTTGTCTGGCTGGCTCCTACTCATCAAGTTTCAAGCAAATGCCAACTTCTCATAGGGATCTTGTCTGATTTCTTTATCTAAATCAGACCCTGGTTTGTTTGTTTTCTTTAATCCTTCACAGTACTTATCACACTTTCATGGTACTTATTTGTTTACATGTCTGCTATCTGTTTCTCCCTTCTAGGAATGTAACTTCTTGTGGGCTTTGTCTGCCATGTTCCCTGTTGTACCCCATGTGGGTCGTTTGCGGCGGGGGGAGGGGGTCCTCAGATCCATTCTCCACCCTTCCCGTGCTCTGTTCTGTGGATTAGAGATCTGATCCTGAAAACTACATTTCCCAGATTCCCTTGCTAACTAACTTCCTGTTAGGTTCACCCAATCAGAGGCATAGGTGCGATTGTGGTAAGCTGGAGAAGAGCCAGGGTATTTCTTCACCTCTCTCTCTGCTTCATGGAGCGTCTCCACCAGGGCCTGTGTCTCCTCAATAGTCCCAGCAGTCTCTGGTGTACCCCTCTGTAACCCCTTTGTCCCTTCTGCCCTATGGGACTAGAGGCTTCCTCATTTCGTAATCTCCATACTACATTTTCAGGTGGTGGTATTATGTTTGCTTTTTCTTTTTCTTTTTCTTTTTGGTATTAAATTCCCTCTATTAAAGCAGGTGACATGAATTCTACTTTTCCCAACTAAAAATATATGTGCCAATGCCATGACGATGCCTTGCACATAGCTAGTGCTCAATAAATATTTGTTGAAGAAAGGGAGGGAGGGAGGAAGGAAGGAACTAAAATTATAACCTGGGATCTGGATGCATGAGTTTGGCCACATAAATGGGCCAATATGGGGGAAGTCTTGGGGTCACTTTACATACCTGCAAATCAGGGCTCCTAGGAGAAGAACCAATTCCTGATACCAAGAGCTGTTGAGTATGATGTAAATGGTGGTCTTGTCTTGATTGGATCAAGAGCCGAGCTAAGTGGAGGCCTCTGGTGGAGAGAATCAGAGGCCATATGTGTGAAAGCTGGGGCAGGCTGGAGGAAGGGACTGGACAGAGAACTCCAGCAGGCTCAGGACAGGTCCTCTTACCTGCCTCTCCTGTTGCAGCCACAAGCCCTACCATGGTGCCTTTTACCCTCAACTTTACCATCACGAACCTGCAGTACATGCCAGACATGAAGCATCCAGGATCTGCAAAGTTCAACATAACCGAGCAGATCCTGCAGTACAATGTAAGAGCCCCGAGTTGCCTGCTGCCCACTCCTCCTCTCCCCTGCATAGCCCCTCAACCCTCCAACTCATCTCCCTCTCCTTCCTCCCCAGCTTGGTGCTTTGTTCAAGAACACCAGTATTGGCCCAGCATCCAGGATCTGCAAAGTTCAACATAACCGAGCAGATCCTGCAGTACAATGTAAGAGCCCTGAGTTGCCTGCTGCCCACTCCTCCTCTCCCCTGCATGGCCCCTCAACCCTCCAACTCATCTCCCTCTCCTTCCTCCCCAGCTTGGTGCTTTGTTCAAGAACACCAGTATTGGCCCGTTGTACTCTGGCTGCAGACTGACCTCGCTCAGGTGAGATGCCCAGGGGTGGGTGCTCACACTCCCAGGCCTTCCAGGTTCAGTTCCTAAATCCACCTTGTTTCCCACCTGCCCAATGTAGCAGGCTCTGGCACCTATGAGGCTGCATTTACTGAGCCCTCTCCCCAGTTCCTCTCTTCTCATGCTTCTGTTCTGTCTTCCTTCTGGTCCTAAACAAGGTGTAGAACATCCCCCAGGAGTGAATGCCCTGCAATTTCCAGAATTATTCTGTACTAAGGAGAATATAAAAAGCGAAAATGAACAGTCCATGTAGCATGCACATTTCTCAGCCTACACTGAAATTGTTCAGAGATTATGCAACGGATGTATTTGCAAGTGTCAGGGCTGCCCCCACCTGGTTTTTCCCTCCTTTGGTCTAATCTGGGAATGGGGTGGCAGGAAGCTGGTATGCGGATGGTGAACATTGTGCCAACTCTGGTCCCAATTCACCTTCTTCTCTGTTGATCACTTATAAATTCTAGGTTTTTTTGTTTCCATTTCTTTTTCTTTCTTTCTTTTTTCTCACCTTCTAAGAAAGATGGTTTCAGCTTTGTGGCTTTTCCAGACATTATTATTCTTGCAAGTCACCCTCATTATCAGTCCTGTATATGTCTCCATCCCCATCTCCCCTCCCTCAGGCCTGAGAGGGACGGATCAGCCACCAAAGTGGACGTCATTTGCACCTTCCACTCTGAGCCCACAAGCACTGAGCTGGACAGAGAGCGGCTGTACTGGGAGCTGACCCATGAGACCCACGGCATCACCAGGCTGGGCTTCTTCACCCTGGATGAGGACAGCCTTTATGTCAATGGTGAGTGGCAGGTCTCCCCCTGCCTACCCGTGGGTCTCAGTGCAGACTCTGTGCTCTGGGCTCATAACACACATCCTGGATTTCCTGTCCTCTCAGGTGTGGGGAGCATTTAAGCTTGTCCCAGACTGCCCTGCCCCTTTGGTTCTTTCTCTTGGAAAGAGGTATTTATTCACAGCTTTTCTGGGGATATTACAGGAGATAAGACACTCAGAGAAGGGAGAGGGGGAGTGGACAGACGGCAGAGGGATGAACCACAGATAACCTGATCTAGAAATTCTCCCCTGTGCTCCAGTTACAGTCTCTGGGGTTTGTCTGCAGGGTTTGCACTTTAAGGCCACTCTGTAAATTTGACTTATATCAATAAATCCAAAGAAACCCAATGGGCTCCAGATTCTTGCCACTTCTTCTCATTCCCCATCCTTCCAATCTTCACCATCTCGCTCCCTCTCTTTCTTCAGGTTACACCCATCGGGCCCCGACCTCCACTCCCAGTGAGTAACTTGGGTCTTAGTATCGCTTTACCTTTGGGGGCCCATCCCTTCTCTCCACTATCCCTCCCCCACGTCCCCAGAAAGAAAAGGAACCAGGAAAGCCCTGGTATTTCCCCATCTTCATTCCCCAGCTCAGAAAAGACACGCCCAGGCCTGAGGCTGAACAGGAAAATTGTCTCAGGGTCCCACAATGGGCTCTCCTGGGCTGGGAAGGCCCCCCTAACCCCCCATATTCTCTCCCTGTTTTCTCCTCAGTTGCTGTTGCTTCTGCCATCTCCTCAGCAACTTCAGTGACCACAGTCCCAGTCTCAACAGGTAGGAGCTTCTTTCTGTCTTCCTCCCTACAAAGCTCTAGTGCCCTTTGCCAGTGAGATTGTCCCCTGGGGAGCCACGACTCATTCATTCAACAGGTGCTTATTAGGAACTTACTGTAGAAAATGCCTTGGTGATGCAGCAGTAAGCAGAATAGCAAGGGCTCTAGTCTTTGATGGGTTCCCAGCAAGGAAGACAGAGAAGACAGATGTGATCGTACTAAAAGGTGTTGAGTTACAATCAGCATAGTCCTGGGTGAGTCCTGCAAGTGTGTGGATGGGTTTCTCGCTCTGGTAGTTTTAATTCCAGGAAAGAAGGGAATAGTATGACCTACAAGTGTATCTCACAGGTCATGCCCCAGGACTTGGGCAGGCTCTGCTTGGGTCGGGGTCAGCTTTCCATTCCTGGCTTCCCAGTGGCCCAAGGTGGATTTCCATGCTACCCACCGGCCCTGCTGAGGGTCCGAAATGAGCCTGTATTGTCACTGTCTTACTCAAGTCACTAGTTACACATCAGCTAGTGCCTCCTGAAGGTGTCCTGATCACTGACCACTCAGACCAGAATGGACAGTCACTGTGGGCTGGACTCACCCACGGTACTAAGTGAAGGGGTTAGGAACGAAGACTCTGGAACCACAAGCCTGGGCTCTGCCATTTAGAGATTGTGTGACTGGGAAAATTATTTAGCCTCCCTTTGGCTCAGTTTTTACATCTGTAAAATGGGGATAACACTCTCTCCCACCAAAAGGACGAGTTAAATGTAAATAAAGCACCTAAAACATGGAGTGATGTATAAAAATGCAATATGTGTTTCTTCGGGGTTTTTTTTAATTGATAAATAAGTGGATTTCAGAGAAACAATTTGAGTTTTTTTTAAAAAGCTCAGGGGCTGGCCCGGTGGTGCACTGCTACAGTGCGCCGCTTGGGAGTACGGTGGCCCTCCCACCGAGGGTTCAGATCCCACATACAGACCGGTTCCCGCTCACTGGCTGAGCGAGGTGCGGACGCAACACTGGGGGTTGCGATACATTGCCGGTCCCGGTCCAGTACGGGCGCGACACTGAGGGTTGCGATACGTTGCCAGACACGAAAAAAGACAAAAAGAAAAAAAAAAAAAAAAAGCTCAGAAAAGGAGAACATCTGTCTGGAATTTTAGCCACCTGGAGGGTCAGATATGTTTGCTTTCTGCCTCACGATGCATTTACCTCCATAGTGCAATTTATCATACTTATCCCCTAGTGCACCTCAATTAATTCAATGTCTGGGGTCTCCTCCCTGAGGAACCTGCCCATCCTGGAGGAAGACCCTCCCCACTGCTTGAAGACGCACCTGAGTGATGCCCTATGCTCAGGTTCACAGAGCACCAACAGGCTCAGTGGACGTCTTTCTCCCACCCCACTGCAGCCGCTGTCCCTTTCCTGGTGCATTTCACCCTCAACTTCACCATCACCAACCTGCAGTACGAGAAGAACATGCTGCACCCAGGCTCCTGGAAGTTCAACTTCACGGAGAGAGTCCTGCAGGGTCTGGTGAGAGCCCCGCCCACCGCGCCCCGCCCCGCCCACCGATGTGAGCCCCACCCACCTCACTATACCACGCCCATAGAAGAAAATCCCACCCACCTCACCCTAGCTCCCACAGATGCAAGTTCCGCCCACTGGTGCAAGCTCCACCCACTTGTGCCAGCCACGCCCACTGATGCCTGCCTCACCCCTACCCCTCAGCCCTTCTACTCACCTCTCTCTCCCTCCTCCACAGCTCGGGCCCTTGTTCAAGAAGAGCAGTGTCGGCCCACTGTACTCTGGCTGCAGACTGACCTTGCTCAGGTGAGACCTTAGAACAGCTGGCCAAGGCTGCCCCAGATGCTCTCAGGTCCGAGGAGTTTGGTCGACTTCCTTCCTGCCCATCCTGTGGGTGTCCTCAGCAGAGGTGGAATTCAGGAGTCACTGGCTCCAGGACCAAGGTGTCTCCTGATCCTTCCACGTACCCCCTCCACTGTCCCCAGAATCTGCAGAGCCCATCAGGAGGACTGGGCCCCTACCGTGGTCATCCCTTCTGGATTCCCTCCTTTTGAACAGGAAGGGCAATTCTTTTAGGTTTTCAATTCTGTCCTCAGGATTTTCTCAAGACAAATGTGCTTTCTCCACTTGTGTTAATTTCCGATTCCAGCTCTTCACCTATCTCAAATATGAGCTCTCATGTCGTCATTCCGTAAGGATGAAGGTTTCAGTCTTGCAATTTAATAAAAATTGGTGTATGCATGATCTGCTCACATGCCCGGGCTGTCTGGAAGAAGTCGGTGCACTCAGAGAATCCAAGTCTGGCTTCTCACCTCTCCATCAGGCTTCTCATTTCCTCTGGCCCCTTCCAGTCCTGCCCCCAGAAATCTCAAGACCCCTCCCTAGGCATTGCATTTATTATCATTCCCCTCACCCACCCTCTCCAGGCCAGAGAAGGACGGGGCAGCCACTGGAGTGGATGCTGTCTGCACCTACCGGCCTGACCCTGTGGGTCCCCAGCTGGACAGAGAGCAGCTGTACTGGGAGTTGAGCCAGCTGACCCATGGTGCCACCCAGCTGGGCTCCTACACCCTGGACCAGGACAGTCTCTATGTGAATGGTGAGCCGCAGCCATCTGTGCTTTGCTGTATTGTAGAACCCACGTCCTCCCCTTCCATGCTGCCCTTTCCCTCATCTGCCCCCTCCTTTGTCTCTGCAGGTTATACCTACCAGATCCTGGTCACCACCCCCAGGAGTGAGTATTCTGAGGTTTTTTAAGTCTCTACTACTCCTGTAAGCCCCAGCGCTTTGGAATGAAAGAGGTTGAGAGCCCACAGCCTCCACTTTACAGCCGCACCCCACCTCCAGCCTTGCGTGAACAGGGGCCTACACCCCGAAAAAGCCCAGGCATGGGAGCTCCCTTCCTGGTATCTCGAAAGTGATGGGGCCCGCACTCTAAGCACCGATTTGTTTTTCCCCAGCTTCTATGGTGGCCACAGCTTCTGCAGGGATGCCGACCTCCTCCAGTCCCACAGGTAAGAATTCTCCTCTCTGAAGAGGCTCCTGGGGACTCCCATTGGGTTCTAATCACAGGAACAAGAAGAGGAGTGGAGTAGGTGACATCCCTCAGACGGGCCTAAGGTTGACTCCTGATGGATCTGACAGGGTCTGCCTGGGTCCCTGAAAATTCCTTGAATACCAGCCCCACCCCCAGCTCTCAGCATCCCAAGCCATTCTCTGTAATCTGTCTCTGATTTCCAAGTCATTCCCCAGACTTGGAAGAGTGGAAAGTCACAGCCCTATTTGCTGCAAATGGATTTGTTCAGTGGCCAGTGCCAGAAATCAACTCAGTAAAGGATCAACTCTCTAGTTTACCCACAACTTGGAAGAGTGGAAAGTCACAGCCCTATTTGCTGCAAATGGATTTGTTCAGTGGCCAGTGTCAGAAATCAACTCAGTAAAGGATCAACTCTCTAGTTTACCCACATAACCAATTTACCAACAGCTTCTCTTAAGAAATACTTATTATGAATATATCAAATAGCTTGGACATTTTTCCTCTTACTAATTCTTTATGACCATGTTCCTTGTGGAGATTATATATATATATATATATATATAGATTCCCTGACTATAGTCATTTCACTTTAGCAGAATTTTGAGGGAGGTTCAATTCATCAAAATTTAGGCACCTACGTCATGTTACAGTAGAACTCACTATAGCAGAACTGATTTTTCCACTATAATATACACAAGGATACTTCAAAACATTCGTAGATTCATATTATTTGCCAGTTCTATTTTTTCATGAACATTTTGAAATACCCTCGTAGGTGCAGACATAAAAAATTTTTTCTGATCTGAACCATTTGAAAGATGCAGGTAACATGATGCTTCACCACTAAATAGTTCATCAAGAATCACCATAAAATCAGGACATTATTCTTTGTAACCAAAATACCATTATCACACTTCAAAAAATAACTATAAAAGGCTGGCTGGTCAGCTCTGTTGGTTAGACCACAGCCTTACAACACCAAAGTCATGGGTTCGGATCCCCATACCAGCCAGCTGCCAGGAAAAAATAAAAATAAAAAAATAACAATAATGCATTAGTATCATCTAATATGAAGTCCGTGTTCAAATTTCCCCCAAATGACTCTTTTATAGATAGCTTTTTTTTTTCAAAGCAGATTCCACTGAAGCTTACTATATTCATTAGTTTATTGTCTTTTTCATGTCTTTTGATCTACAACAGTCCTACTCAGTATCCCATTTTTTAAATCACATTGACTTTTAAAGACACCACAACAGAATCTGATCCCACATTCTGGCTTTGTCTGATGGCTTTAAAAGTACTCTTGAATAAGAACATGCTCAAGAGAAATGATCCATAAAATAGGTCTTGTGAAATCAGCAAATTTGGTAAATTGTAAAAAAATTGTTATTTGGCAAATTGTTCCTCAGGCAAGTTCTCAAAAGACGTTTTGGAGGGCAAACTTGTCTTGGAGGGTCCTCAAAGGTGCCCCGGTAGGAGGAAGAAACTGGCTGAAGCCAATACCAGCACGTGTCCCTTAAATCCCGACTTCTCATCTGTTCTTATGCGGGTCCAGCCCAGTGTAGGGAATTTAAGCGATTTCGGGCTCATGGAGGAAAATTAGATATGACCCAAGGTGCCCCGGTAGGAGGAAGAAACTGGCTGAAGCCAATACCAGCACGTGTCCCTTAAATCTCGACTTCTCATCTGTTCTTATGCGGGTCCAGCCCAGTGTAGGGAATTTAAGCGATTTCGGGCTCATGGAGGAAAATTAGATATGACCTCTAGATGGCAGTAGCACACACAGATTTATTTGGGGCACCCTTTTGACAGGTTTGCACACAGGAGGATTTCCTCACAGCATGAGACCATCTCGAGGCTAGACCATCACTTCTCAGAAGGGAGGAGGACAAGAGAATTCCCTAGGGGGAGGGATCATGCCACTCAGCAGCCCAGTGGGGAATCTCTGGGTCAAAGAGTTCTGAAGGGGAGCAGAGGCTTGCGGTCTGCAGAACCGTGAAGTTTATCTTTTTTATGGTTAGCATATGTTGGGTGTAATTTCATAGGATATGCAAAGCAAGCAGATTCTTAATTCTAAAATCTGCTTACTTGGGCTATGTTTAAAACAATTGGATGTGTAAACATTTATTTGAGTTTGGTGCTGGGGAGCTTTTGAGTGAATGGATGCCAGCCTGCTGTGAAAAAATAAATAAATCTAAGGGCCAATATACAGGCGCTATCTTTGGCTTATTTATATAACACCTGAACACTGCCATCTCTGGGTTTTGTGTGTGGCCAAAGCTGGGGACCATGTAAAATAGGACATAACTGCTAATTCTATTCCCCATCCCCATTCCACCCGCAGTCTCAGATAACAGAACAATGCCGGGAAAAGCTTGAGGCTTATGCACCCCCTACCTGGTATCTCCAAGATGATGGGGTCCCCTGTGCAGGCAGGGGTTGTGTCCCAATGGCCCGTTGCCCCACATCCAATCCAAGCCTGACTCATGGTGCAGCATCTCCTCCCCTCCCCCACTGCAGCTCCCAGCGCTGCCCTGGTACCATTCACCCTCAACTTCACCATCACCAACATGCCCTACGTGGAGGACATGCAGCCTGGCTCTGTGAAGTTCAACTCCACGGAGTCAATTCTACAAGGCCTGGTGAGAGCCCCCTGCTACCCATCTCTCTCTTCTAACTCCCTCCCAACCCTCTTTGAGTCTCTCTGCCACATGTTTTTGGAAGATATGGAAGGTTCAGAAGGCAAACAATGCCAGGTTCAAAACTTGGAACTTCCACAGAGAAGCAAATGACCTTGGAGCAATGACCTTTTTGGTGCCCCTGTTTTGTCATCTGTAAAACCAAGACAGTAAAGCATTTATTCCAAAGAGTTGTTTTGAGAATTAAATGCAGTATTGAGATGTTTAGGGAGCTGTTGTTTTATTTAAAATGTTGTGTTTTTTGTGGGGGAGATTGGGAAGATGTTGGTCAAAGGATACATAATTTCAGTTAGAAAAAATAAGTTCAAGAGACTTGTTGTAGGACGTGATGACTATAGTTAATAACAATGTGTTATATTATTGAAAATTGCTAAGAGGGTAGATTTTAAGCATTGTCACCAAAAAAAACGGAAAGCATACAAGGTAATGCATATGTTAATTAGCTGGATGTAGTCATTCCACAATGGATACATATTTTTTAGAGGAATATGAAGAACATTTTCTTTTATCATCTCAACATTCATTTGCTAGTAAATATAGAGAAAATTCAGATTAAAAAAGCAATGGAATATGAAAGTCAATAAAAATGAAATATTATTCTGACACCTAGAAGGTAACTACAATTTGTTTTAAATTTTAGATCATACCAAAATCCGTAATTAATGAAAAGAAAGAGATAATTTTTTTTTTTTTTCCTTTTTGGTGTCCGGCAACGGATTGCAACCCTCAGTGTCGTGCCCGTACCGGACCGGGACCGGCAACGGGATCGCCACCCCCGGCCTTGCGCCCGCCCCCCGCC
>NW_007730297.1:151252-156698 GCF_000696425.1 Galeopterus variegatus | reverse complement strand
CGCACCTCGCTCAGCCAGTGAGCGGGAACCGGTCTGTATGTGGGATCCGAACCCTCGGCGGGAGCTCCGCTGCGCTCCCAAGCAGCGCACTGTAGCAGTGCGCCACCAGGCCGGCCCAGAAAGAGATAAATTTTGAAAAGAAATAATGAATAAGCTTTTGGATTATTTGGTAATCAAGTTAGTAAAGAGGATTATTTGATAATCAAGGTACTAGCTTGATTTGATACTCAACTTAGTAAATCATGAACACACTGAAAAAAGACATGAAATTTTTGCTGATTTGACAGGCAATACCAAAATTGATTAAGATAACACAAAATTCATAATATGCTACTACAAAGCGGGCATTGATAGCAAACTGGGTAATAAGTGTTGTCAATGCAAGAGTATTTGAAATTGGTCACCACTGAAATAAAATGGAAATCCCCTGAAATCTTTTCATTTGCCATATAAAGAAGTAATCAGGGTATGCAATCAAAAATACCCCAAGCATCAGGATACATATTTTAAAACAATATGTTTTACATGATAAGTATATACTATGTTTATCCGTCAATTAAAAATAAATAAATATTTTTTTAATATTGTGTTTTAAGATTAGTTATTTTTACGTTCATTTTTTTCATTCACCCACTCCTTCCTTCTCAGCTGAAGCCACTGTTCATCAAAAGCAGTATCGGTTCACTGTACTCTGGATGCAGACTGACTGCACTGAGGTGAGATCTCCCCTCTGCCTTGCCTTAGGAGATACAGTAAGGTGTGGGCTGGCCGGGCTGGCCAGAGCCAGGATTAGGTGAGATGCACGAGGTGCCCAGAGCACAAAATTTAAGGAGATGCTTACCTTCAGGGTCATTGTCACCACACGCTACATCGCTAGGCAACACAACTGACATTGCAACTTTATCAAGTTTGCAGGAGGCCAGAGCTAGGAGCAGCTTAGCTAAGGTCATTTTCATCCTGCTGAGTTACAAAAATCACTCCACTTCTCCATGATAATGCTCTCTAGCAGCGCAATCTGCTGGATGCCCCAGGTTTTCCTTTCAGGCCTAGTTTTTCCTGATGCTCCAAAGAAATGTAGTGCAAGGAGCTGGTGGGCAGTGGTGGGGGTCTCTGCTATGCAGCCTCTTACGCCCAGATGCTCAGGTCCAGAAATTGGGTTGGATCAACCCTCCAAGAGCTGATGAATCTCTATTCAGAGCTCATGTCCAGTATCACCAGGAACTGTGGGTGTTCTGTAAATGTTTGTTTAATTAAGCAATTAATTAATGAACACACGTAATGTACCTGGTATCAGGGCTGGGTATTTTATATCAGTCATTTCTGAATCCCATGACATTCCTACAATAATTCACACTGTTGCAGCATAATTCACACTGTACAAGTGAGAAAATCTAGAGTCAGAGAAGCTTAAGTGGATTATTCATCAAATGACAGAGTTAAGGTTTAAATGGCTGGTTGTCCAACTCTAAAACACCCACTTTGGTCCTTTGTGGCTCAAATGTGGCTCTTCTCTTGCCGGCAGCCCGTGCCTGGTCTGGGAGGGCAGATTAGCAGGTGTCCACACACAAGTTGGCTGAGAGAAGGATGTCTACTGAGGATGACCTTCCGTCCCATGTCCTTACCCCTGCAGGCCTGAAAATGGTGGAGCAGCCACAGGAGTTGACACCGTCTGCACCCACCGTCCTGGCCCTACAGTCCTTGGGCTGGACAGGGAGCAACTCTATTGGGAGTTGAGCAAGCTGACCCACGGTGTCACCCAGCTTGGTTCCTACACCCTGGACAGAGACCGTCTCTATGTCAACGGTAAGCATCTAATAGTGACAGGGGTCTCCTCCTGACCCCAGGTGGGATCCTGCTGTCTCTGTTGAGCTCTGGCCAGAGGACACATCCCTGTCTACTTCTAGATTTCTCTCTCCTCATTCTTTCTTTCTTTATGAGGTTCCCTTTCCCCACTGAGGGCTAAATCACACACAGAGAGGTGGACGGGCAGGGAAAGGGTATAGGAGGTACCACCCTCCGTCTGGAAGGGAAGAAACCTCCTGACCAAGGGATGTCCCCTCCAAGTCATTCTGTGTGTGTGTGTGTGTGTGTGTGTGTGTGTGTGTGTGTGTGTGTGTGTGTGTGTACAGCTGGCCAGTACAGGGACCGAACCCTGGACCTTGGTGTTATCAGCACCACCTCTAACCAACTGAGCTGATCAACCACCCCCTTGATTTTGTTTTTTGTTTGTTTGGTTGGTTGGTTTGCTAGCTGGTGGCTGGCCAGTACAGGGATCCAAACCCTTGACCTTGGTGTTATAACATCAGCTCTAACAAACTGAGCTAACCAGCCAGCCCCCTCTCAAAGTCATTCTGACATCATCTGTTCTTCCGATGGTCCAGCCTCATCATCTCTTCCTTAACCCTTTTGAACACCCCATCTCACTCTTCCTCTCTGCAGGTTACACCAGACCAATCTTGACCGCCATCCCCAGTGGTAAGTGCTCAAACCCTAGACAGCCCCATGCCTTTACAGCCCCTTGTGGGGGCATCTGGCCACTCCCCTCTAAGTCCAAGGTCTCAAGGCCTCATGGAAGAAGGAAGCCTAGGACCCTGGTGAGCTCCCACCCCCACACCTAGTCTCTGAATCAGGCTGGGCATCGGGTGCCATCTCTGGCATCTCCAAGGTGATGACGATGGATCCTTCCCATTTCTCCTGCTTCCTCCTCAGTTGCTGTGATTTCTGCGCTCTCCCAGGGAACCTCAGCTGCTCCCACCTCCCTATCCAGCACCACAGGTAGGAGCCTTTTCTCCATGTCCCTTTTCTGCTTAGGTATATACACCTCTATGCTTATCAATGAGAAGAGTAAATGAAACATGTACAGGCAAGTCAAGGCAAGGGGACAGTGTGGGGAGGATGAATCTTTGGGACTGCGCCCTTGTCAAGACCAGTCCAGCTCTACCCCTGGATTTGGAGAGCTCTGTGACTCCAGGTTTTCAATCCCAGATTGAGGGTTATAAATCCTTTTAATCCACCCTTTGCTTTCTGTTACAGTGTTGTATCCATTAGCTTTTATTGCATGACAAATGACCCCCTAATTTAGTGGATTAAAACAGTCATTTACTACTGCTCACTAGTATATAGGTTGCCTGGGCTGTTCCTCTGGTTTCAATTAGGCTTCCTCATGTATCTGAAGTCACCTGCAGGTCAGTTAGGTACCTGTTTTTCTAGAGGATGCCTGACCATTGGTTAGGGCACCTTAGTGCTCCTTCCCATGGACTTTTATCATCGAACAGGCTAGCTGCAGTTGTTGATATGGTGGTTATAGGATTTCCAGAAGCAAGAGAGGGCAAGCCCCACCATGCAGTACTCTTCAAGCCTCTGCTTGCATGAAGTTCCTCCTGTCTCGTTGGTCAAAGCAAGTCATGGCCAAGCCAGATCGAAGAGGTGAAGAAACAGACTCCCACCTCTTGATGAAAGGGGCTGCAACACTGTGTTGCAAGAGTGTAGATGCAGGGAGGTGAAAAGTGTGTGGCCGTGTTTACAATTTACACCAGGTGACCTGCCAGGGACCAGCTTGTGACCATGTTGTCTGTCCTCAGGTCTTAGGGGATCCAGGTTCACCTTCTGTTAGGATGGAGAGGAACTAGTCAAGGGCAATCTAGGACTAATTTTCAAAGGGCAGAGACTAAAGGGATTAGCAGAAAAAGTACACATAAATGATAACAACAACAAAGCCATGACAGCAGCATTGACTGAGTGCAGGCCACATACCAGGGACCCCATTAGCTGTGTGATCTTACTCCAGCCCTAGCAGGTAGACACTACTATCTTTCCATTTATGAAAGGCATTATTTTTCCATAATGTGGTTCTTGGGGATCTCAGTGATTTTCTGAGGTCACACAGCCAACAAATGGGTAGAACTCAACCCTAAGTTTCTAGAGCCTGAGCTTCTGCCCTAAAATAGCTGTGTGGCCTTGGGGAAGTGACTTAACCTCTCTGAAACTCATTTTTATCCTCTGTCAGTTGAGGGTAAGTTATGGGACTCACCTCCAGAGATTGTGTGAGGATTACATGAGACAGTGCATAGCATCAAGTGTGGCATAGAGTAAGCTGCTTCTAAATATCAGCTGTTGTTATTGTTACTATTATTATTCTATTGTTAGTGTCTTTCAAAATAAAGTTTCTTATCCTAGGAGAGACATTCTGAGCTCTTGCACTAAATGTGAATACCCTGGGCACCAGGGATGTGGATCCGGAGTCTCCCCCAACTCCCAAATCTAGTTCAACCATGACCCATGACTCAGGATGTGACTTCTTTTCTCCCTATTTCACTGCAGCTTCTGTCCTCGGTCTGGTGCCATTCAGCCTTAACTTCACCATCACCAACCTGCGCTACAGGGAGGACATGCGTCACCCTGGCTCCTGGAAGTTCAACACCACGGAGAGGGTCCTACAGGGTCTGGTGAGAGCCCTGCCAACACCACTCCTGTTCTTGCCTTCTGATGCCAGCCCCACCCACTAACGCCAGCCCTCCCACTGATGCCAGCCCCTCCCACTAATGCTAGCCCTGCTCAGTGGTCCCCCCACCCACCTCCTTGCCCCGCCCACCAGTGTTTGCCCTGCCCACCTTTCTTGCCCCACCCCCATCCCAGCCCTGCCCCTGTCCTGCTCAGACCTTCTATTCCCCTCCCTCTTCTTCAACAGCTCAGGCCCTTGTTCAAGAACATCAGTGTCAGCCTCCTCTACTCTGGCTGCAGACTAATCTCGCTCAGGTGAGACCTCCATATAAGACGGCCCTGCAAGGCATGGTGGAGATTCTTATGCATCGTTCCGTATGGCTGGATGTCCCCCTTGACCTCAACCCTTTCCAGGCCCCAACCTGGGACAGCCACTTCTCCTTGGACCCCTAGTCACCAGTCCCTGCTCTGAACCTTCCCATCCTCCTGAGCCTCAAATCTCCCATGCAGTGTTTCTAAGGGAAAAAATGGCAAAATGTTGGCAGCTCAAAAGTATGCGTCAAACACTTTCATAAAGGATGCATCCCTGATCCTTTACAAAGAACTCACCTATAACCTATAAATACAGTGCACAATGCATATGAATATTCCTGAAGGTTAACACACAGCAAGCAATGAGTATGTGCCAGACGTTGGGGTAAAGGACAGGGGTTCTTGCCATATTGGCACTATTGATATTCTGGGCCACATAATTCTTGTCGTAAGTGGCTGTCCTCTGCATTGTAGGACATTAAGCTGTACCTTGGCCTCTTAATATGCAACTAGATCCTATAGTACCCTATCCCCCCCCCAAAAGTTGTGACAACCAAAAATGTCTCCAGACATTGCCAAATGTCCCCCAGGGATTTAACATCATCAGGTTAAATGCGTCCTATACATCATTTCCCTAAAGTCTTTCAACATCGTGATAATTTTTTCCTTTTTTTTTTTTTTTTTTTTTTTTTGT